>NC_056730.1:777175683-777290683 GCF_019279795.1 Protopterus annectens | reverse complement strand
GATCGTGCAGTGGACGGTTTCGGCACCGAGGGCTCCACTATCATCAGGTCATCTTCTCCCGACTTCGAGATCTGGATGGGTCTCGAAGGAGGACCCGTTGGAGATATGGGGAGGCCTTCTAGTTTCGACACCAACTGGGAGGAAACTGCAATTAACTTGGAAAGGGTCGTGTTTTCCATGAGTTTCTGCACGACACGATCCACATCTGTGTCAGACAAGGGTCTGGAAGAACGGGTCGAAGGAGCCGAAGATGGCACCGACCGAAGAATGGATGGTGGTGGCAGTTCTGACACCGGTTCCAAGATGTGGGGCTCAGGAAAAGATAAATGTTTGATGCTCGGCCCCGAGATTTGTGGAGCCGGCGAACGAACCCGAGAAGATGAACTTGGAGCCGATGACATGGGCTCTGACATCTTCGACCCTTCGAGGATTTAGAAGCCTGATCCGACTTGTCCAAAGCCTCTTGAAAGGCTATGAGCTTCCTGCGTCTATCTGTCATGACCCTCCCACTAAAGGAATGGCAAATAGAGCAATCCTCTTGGAGATGGAGAGGGTCAAGACAGTAGACGCAGGAAGCATGATTGTCAGTAATGGACATTTTCTGCCCACACTGACATCTTTTAAAGCCAGATTTAGCTTTTTCTGACATAGTACAATAATAATAACAATAACTATTCGAATAGAAAAAAATACTAATCCTATAACAATATATGTATATGAAAAAGGTTATATACAGAAGACACACACAAAAAAAAAAAAAAAACACACCCAAGAAAAAGGGTTAGGCCACAAAGGGTGCCTGAAGACGAAAAATGGGTATATATATATATATATATATATATATATATATATATATATATATATATATCACACACACACAGCACTTCTACAATAAACTACTAACTATAAGGAAATATCAGAAAAAAATTAGTATTCTTATCTGAAAATAGTAACAACAACTCAATTCTCTATCTGGTCCGAGCTCTCCTCGATCTGTTGCAGCGGCAAACTAGATCTGAGTAATGGCAGGCGGGATTGTGGGATATGGGCTGGTCTCGAGCTTCTCCGAGATTCAGAGCTTTGCAATTCGGCATTAGGTAAATCACCTTTAAAGGGGTAAACGAAGAAAGAATTGTCAAAAATGCCATGTAGACGGGTTGGGGGGGGGGGGGGGTCATGGCCATGAAGAGCACTCAGTAGCAGCACTTCTCTTCAGTTCTGTCTCTTCAAACTTTTTTAGGCAGGATTTTCAGGAAATAACTATTCTAATTGTGGAAGGATAGTATCTAAATTTTTTTTAGAAAAATATGTTTCATGTTAAAACTTCTGTAATACTCTGATCTCTGCCAGTTAAAAGATGAGCATCTCTAAAACAGCACATCAGGATACCACCTTAAAAAAGGAAATACAATCCTTGCTAATTAATATACAAGAACTCACTAACAAAATAGACGGAATGGACTTGAAATTGGATAATTTCAAAGAGAGATGTACACAACAAATGGACACTATTCATGAAGACCTAAAACAACAGAAAGAACAAATCTCGGAAATCCAAACAGCTCTCATTGATATGGACACCAGAATTCAGGAAAGGGTACACAGTATTGAGTTTCTTTTCAAACAAAATACTCAACTGCAATCAAAGGTAGATGATCTTGAAAACAGATCTCACCATAATAATACAAGAATCTTTGGATTACGTGATAATATAGAAGAGAACAATATGGAAAAGTTTTTAACAACTTGGTAGCCAGAAATTTTGGAACTTCCTGAAGCATTTTCCTATGGTATTGAAAGGGCACACAGGTCCATGGTCTCATCCAAACACAGCAAAACAAGTTCTGCTAAATCTGTGATTGTAAAATTCTTTTCATCACATGATAAAGAAACAGTATTAAAAACAGCCTGGGCAAAATCACCAATTAAAGTAAAAGACAATATAGTACACTTCGATAATGATTACTCACCTGTAGTAATCTCCAAAAGGAAAGTATTTCTGCCCTTAATAAAAGAACTTAAAAAGAACCAAATAAAATCCCATTTATTATTTCCAGCAAGGTTGAAAATTTGTATCCAGAATGCAATTAGAATGTTTGAAAACATAGACGCAGCTCTTTCTTCTGTTAAAACAAATACATTGCTGGACAAAATTGAAGACATGGAATGGGCTAATGCTAGTTTAAAGAGGCTACAGAGAATGGAACATAGAAAAACTTAGAAATAATTGTCTTCAGATATACAAATTCACCATTAATTTACATATACATCTCTTTACTTGCTTCTTTTTTACATGCAAGTGACCCAAAAGTCCGGGGAGATGAAACTGGCTCAACCGGTAAGAACTGTGAACTTATTTGTTCATTGATATTTTATTACTACTTTTTTATTTTGCTGTTGTTGTTGGTATAGTTTTATATTCAGTTACTGCATTATAGTTTTAAAGATTAATAGTATAGTTTATCATAGTATATGTAGTTAAGTAAAAGTTTTTAGTTGAATGCTGTGTTTATGATAAAGATTAGTTGTTTATTTTAATTGATTTTAGTAATATTACCTAGTGTTTATATGTCTGATGCTTGTTCTTTGTTTTATTATACTATCCAGTTTATGAATTGGAAATGTAGTCTTGTGTGGTGATATTATTAAGATAATGAAGTGGTTATGCTGTGTAGTACTAGGGCTAAATATCTTATTTTGGTATTGACTATTAATTGTTTCCTTCCTTTAGTAATTTGGTGTTGTTTATTTAGTTCTTTGTTCTCCTTTGCTTGCTTTCTGGTTGTGCTTAGTACACATTGGATAAATTAAATATTTTGTTTTTTTGGCTTGATTTCACTGAATTTAAGGGCTTTGCTTTGTCTGTGGTCGTTTTGGACAGCTTCAGATGTTGCTATGGCAACGTTCAGTTTTGGGACGGTTTTGCTCTCTTTTTTATCAGATAACACTTGTACTGCGGGTGCAAGCTTTCAAATTAAAGCTAAATGCGTTTTTACTCACAGTTTCCCACTGAAAATTATAAAAGTTGTATCCAGTACTGATAGAGCTTGAGAATAACTCCATGAGATGCCTGTTGAGCCGAGTCGTCCTTTTATCGCATCATCATGCTAATTTGGAAGCACAAGTGAACTCTGAACTGAACTGCAGCTAGATGGCATAATTGGAATGTTTAAACTCCCAAGAAGTACAGAGCAGATGCTTACAAGTCTGTGAATGGCAAGGTTTAGGAATTTTTTGTTACAAATGAACAGGACAATTACAAAAAAGTATGTAATCTTGTTTTTTACTTTGTGTAAGCTGTGCAAAGTAGTTTTCTTTTAACTATTTATTATTTTAATGGATTTTCTGTTTTTGAAACTGCTCTTCATAAGGCTTCAGTATATGTTGATTTTTGAGATGGTTTTATGAGAGGCAGACAAAAATGCTCAGGAGAAAATCCAACTGGATCACTAATGAATTTGAAATATAATCATACTGTGTTAATGATGATGTTTGGCTGTTGTAAATCAAAGCTGGATAATTAATAATACCATTACTTATTACCAGTTCTTGCGATACTTGTGAGGCTATGATGTATGCATGCCATGACAATGTTTCATTTTGAAGAAATGCAGTCTTATCAGAAGTAACCAAAGTGGCATTTTACTACATGCTAAAGTATGGTATTGCCTTATAGTAAAATAGCATGAAGCCCAGATGGTGTTTAGTACACTATAGTTCATAATTTATAATGTAATATATTTAGAATAAAAGATTTGTTGCAGTCTTTGCATATTTTTGTTGCACCGTGGTCTGAGATGCTATGGTTTTGAAGTTGTGACCTTGATCTAATTCCAGTATTATCAGCCATTTTTTTCAGATATTTTTGAATATCACTGTGTAGCACTATTGTCATTTATTTTTAATGGTATTTTAGGTTTGTTTTTTCTTTTTATCCTATTGCATACACTTAAAAGGTAACTACCAGTATCCAGCAAACTTTGAAAACCTTTATAACAAAATGTCATGAGAACAGTAGCTGGAAGTGTGGAACAGGTATTAAACAATGCATCTGTTCAGGATTAATATACTGATGCCGAAGGCTATATTAGTATGTGATGGCTGGTATCTCACTGCACATTTTTCTGTTGAT
Organism: Protopterus annectens; assembly: GCF_019279795.1. Classification (NCBI taxonomy): domain Eukaryota; kingdom Metazoa; phylum Chordata; order Ceratodontiformes; family Protopteridae; genus Protopterus; species Protopterus annectens. The sequence continues at coordinate 777,286,551 of NC_056730.1, read as the reverse complement.
GTTTTGCCCTGTCACATTGAACTGACAATGTTAAGTCATGGTGTGTTATTGTCTTGTTTGTTAATCTTCATCACTCTGAAACACTGGCAAACCATGCATTGCATCATTGCATCAGAAAGTAATTACTGAGCTGTACTTAGCCTCTTTAGTCTCTGAATATATGGAATATGGTTGAAAGTTACTACATGTATTCAATCCTCAACATTTCTTATCCTGTGAATTATAGGCAAGAATAATTTTATAATGCATTGTTGGTTTACAGGAAATGTAATCTTTTATAAAACAAAGTAGAAAAGGCTCCTGATTTTTACACTAGTAGCTAGAAATGTGATGGATTCAACAAGGTAATGGCAAATTCACTTTCTTTACTGCAACATGACTACAAATAGTAGATATTTTGAAATAGTTCAGTAAGGTACTGACCTTATTGCTATAACTTATTTATACCTTGTGGTTACAGGCATTTTATTTGTCTGCACTCATAGTACCACCTATTTAAAAACATTGTTAGTCAGCATTGCAATGTGTTTTTGATATCATTATACATACCCTTCACATATATTATAAGAATAATCAGTACTCATTCAGTCTGATACCTCATGCTTAGTTTCAGAACAGGACAAACTATTTACATCATTTTACCACCAATTTGACAACTACAGTTGTTAAAACCAATATTCCTGGCTTGTAATTATAGGAATTCTGTATAAGATAAAGCAGTACTTATAAAATTCAAATAAAGTTGATCTGACATGAACATATTTATACATTTAAAAAAAACAGTATATTTCAACTTACAGATGATAATAATTTTCATGGGGGAAGGAGAGCCCCTTTATGTGTATATATGGTAAATAGGGTATATTATATTTTAATGACAGTACTAAACATATAGTAGAAGGAATGGGTAACTATTCATAATTATCACCAGCTAAGTTAAATACAAGTTTAGTTAAATACAAGTTTACCCTGCAAATTCCTTTTTGCTTCCATGAACAGCAAGCCTGCCATTTATATGGTTTTAATTAGATTTTGAGTTATTACATTTATTTGTTAACAGATTATTTTCAGTCATATCCCAGATCATATAGGCAAGTTCTGAATGCAGACTAATGTTATGGGTAATATACATATTCAAATAGTCAGCAAGTGTTTTGATGATGAGAATAAACCAATATAGCTGGTGAGAACATACTTACGCTTGGGGTACATTCTTAAACTTTACATAAGCAATCCTAATTCCAGGAGCTGAATATAGTAACCTCAACCACGCTATTACCAATGCAACTATTTGTTTTTACTGCATGTACCTGAATGGTTGCATTTTAAAATTATGTTGTCATACAATTGAAGCAATTCCCATCAATGAAATTGTAGTCATGAATCACTATATTTTTCATGATGTAGTTAAAGGGAGTAATCCTAATGCAAGGAGTGAATTTCATATAATTATCTAACACGTGAGCTAGCATACATAGTTTTTTTTTGTGTCGTACTGATTTCAGAGTCTGTGGTACTGAACTCTAATCTGTATCATTTCTGGGTACATGATGTGCTATGTATACAGCATAAGTATATATAGAACTGCTCTCTTTGCAATGTTATAATCTGATGCTCACAGCTGACCATATATTTCATTAGCAGTCACACTGATATTTGCTAATATGGTAACATTTATAAAGTGTTAGACGTGGTTGTAATAGTTATTTTTAAACCTTAAGAGAAAAGAAAAGAAGAGGTATATGTTATAGGATGTTTATATGCTTTTTCAACTAATGGTCTTATAATACTTACTAAGAAAGTAGATTTCAGCATCTGAAATGTTTTGTATATATTTACATATTCATTTCCAATGATGTTTATTATTTTGAATGATATTACTTTTATCAGTTACTAGAATGTAGTAATGGTTTATATGTATATTCTGGTTATTATTCTCAGATAATAACATTCTTTTTGTAGAGTCTCTAGTTGAGTAAGCAGTTTTATGACCTGTTGTATATACTTCTCGTTTTTTTTATTTGCATTGTTCATTATGATAAGTTTTTCCTATAGATGTTTATAAAACGTAAAATTCTTAAAGAAATTTCATCACCAGATATTTGTTAGTCTTATACCTTACAAAGTGATTATCATATGATTATTTTATGTACTGTTAGCATGAACAGAAGCTAAAACAGGTTTTTCAGAGTAGATATTTGTCAGACAAATGCTGGTTAGATGTTGCTACTGAATAGAGGGTTAATTTGAGTGATCATATGTCACTCGAATTGGGAGTATTAAATTTCACTGAAGAGTATTTCAATTAACATTAATGGATTAAATAATCCAAATAAGAGGGGACGTTTCTTTAAATATCTCAAACTACATAAAGTTCAATTAATATTCTTACAAGAAACCCATTCAAAACAGAGGATGTATTTGATTAGATACTAAATCATATTCAGTGTTAGCTAGTTCAGAACATTTTCAAATAAGAGAGGGGTAGCCATCTTATGGAGCAACTCCTTACCTAAACCAAAAATTATTAATACCTATAAAGATAATAAAGGAATGTTTTGTCTTGCTACTATCCAATTTAATAATAAAATATACACCTTAGTAAACCTATACTGGATTCCAGGAATAGGTACTGATATGGCAAAACAACATTTTGATCATATAGTACAACTTTCTAAGGGACATATAATATTAGTTGGTGATTTTAACTGCATTTTAGATTATAAAGAATCAACATCACATAATAAAAGAAGAATTACAGCTTCAGCCAAATTGTTGAAATATTTTTTTAGAAAATTATTTCTTGAAAGATATACATACTTTTGCTGATTCTGACTCTTTAGCGTATACCTTTTTTTCAAATAGACATAATACGCATTCAAAGATAGAGTTTTGTTTTCTAATGATTTAGTAGATTCTTTTATCAATACTAAGGTAATTACATGCCCTTTATCTGATCACAATTCAATAATTTTTGAATTTTTAGTTGCCCCAACCTGTAATGTTCAAATAAGTAGAATACCTGCCTATATAACTAAATTGAAAGATTTTAAAGATTTTACATCAGAAACTCAGAATTTTATTGATCAAAATAATATAAATGATATTTCTGAATTTTTTGTATGGGATGCTTTAAAAGCTTACCTCTATGGCAGAATTATTAATTGGTATAACAAAAAGAGAAAAAGTTGGGATGAACATGTAATAGACATACAAAATAAGATAAGATTCTTTGAAACTTATTCAAGAAAAAGATATTAATAAAAATGATAAAAAAGAAATAAATTATTTGAATAGTAAGTATATGGAAACACTGAACCATAAAACTATGATTATTTTAGAAAAAAATAAAGTCTTAAAAATTCTCCACTAATCTTAGATCTTTAAATTTATTAGCTAATAAAACTAAAAGAATAAATGAATTCAATCATATAAATGAATTTTTTCCCCTAAAAAGAAAAAAAACAATCTCAAGTATGCAAAATATCTTGATTGAATTTAGAGATTTTTTTACAAACATTAATCAACAATCCAAGATAATAGATTCTAACCAAGAAATCAAAATATTTCATTAATAAATATACAAAAAAAGACTATCTAGTGAACAAGCTACTATTATTGACAGACCCATCTCTTTTAAAGATATTCAATCCCAGATTACTAAATTAAAACTTAGTAAAGCACCGGGAAATTACAGTATCATTCTAGAAATTTATAAGTTATTACCAGTTAATGCCATAAAACTGCTTCATAAAGTTTACAATATTTTCCAAAATAATTTAATACCTCCATCATGGAAATATACTTTTATCTCCCCAATCCTCAAAACTGATAAGGACCCTGTTAAATGTTAATCCTATAGACCTATCTCCTTATTAAACATTAATTACAAAGTGTTTGTCAATTTTTGCAGATAGACTTAACATTTTTTTGCCCACATTAGCCGATGAAGCTCAAACAGGATTTATAGTAAACCGAAATTCTTATGACAATATCAAAAGAATTATATCCTTAATTGAATCAGTCAGATATTTGAAAAAACAACTTAACATTAATTAGTCTTGACATAAACTATGCTTTCGATTCAGTCAATTGGGAATATTTATTTATACTATTAGAGGAATTAAACTTCTCTAATAGTGCTATAAATCTAATTACAAGTTTATATCTAAGTAACCAAGCATACATTAAAATAGGTACAAATATATCCCAAAATATGCCACTTATTGAAGGAACAAAGCAAGGGTGCCCTTTATCTCCTTTACTGTTTACATTGATTATAGAACCTTGGGCTAATTTGATAAGATATGATGAAAACATTGAAAGATATAGGTTAAGCCCTAATGAAGTCTCCAAAATACAAATGTTTGCAGACGACATATTTATTACACTAGGTAGTAATATTACATCTATTCATACTCTTTTTAAAGATGCTGAATATTTTCAATAAAAGTCAGATTTAACCTTTAATAATAATAATAATAATAATAACTAAAATCTTGACAATTGGCCCTAAAAACTAGAATTACTAGATGTTTATAAAAAATACCAAGCACAACCTGATGAACTACTTTATCTAGGCATTGCAGTTGCTAACAACATAAAATATATAATTCAAATCAATTACAATAAAAGTTTGTTGGCAGTAGGAAATCTCATTAGAAAATGGAATAAAATCCAATTTTCTAGGGATGAAAAACTTTTAATTATAAAAATTAGTCTATTACCCAACATTCTTTATATTATCCAATCAGTCTTTACCCCCACCTAGTTCACTAATTAAGAAATGCAATTCTATGATAAATAGATTTTTATGGTTCCCTATTAGACCTAGAATAGCCTTATCTTATCATATGAAAAACTGGAAAGATGGGAAGTATAGCTTTGCGTAATTTGGAAATCTATTTAGTCTCTGCAATGGCTAAATTAATTTCTCTTTTTATAGATATCAAATACACCATTAAGTGGAAGAAAATTCTGGAAATATTAATGAGTAATGCAATAAACGATAATAAATCACAGAAATGAATGCTGTTTAATAATTCCTTTATCTGGATCTTAAAATATTATTTTTCTACTTAGTCCTCTCAGAATTTTAGATGAAATTATATAATCCTTCTTTTGAGATCATTTAGAAACTATTTATAGGTTCATAGGTTGGTACTAGGCTATCAGCCCTAGGGCCTATACAAGCCTAGCCATAACAATTCCCTGGCTATTTCTTCCCACACTATTTACTTCCCTGGACTCCTGTCTAGCAGGGCGACTGGTGTGATACCTGGGGTGAATTTCCTTTTCCCCATCCAATCATCAAGGTTGCTTTTGAAGAGGGCCAAAGAGGTGCTCTGCTTGACATGTATGGGCAGTCTATTCCAGAGTCTGGGGAGTCTCTGGGTCAGGAACCTATCCCTCCAGCATCTTTGTTTATTGTGATGACAAGATTTAGATCCCTGGAGCATGTGGCTCTGAGGGATTGGGATTTCTTTAAGTGTAGCATGTCCAACAGCTCTGGGTTTGACATGGCCTTGTATGTTAAGCAGAGATCGCCTCGGATTACACGATATGCAACTAAGTATAGCTGGATTTTTTTAAGGTGGTCAGCATAGGGCATCTGCTTTAGGCCTGTGATTCTTTTAGTGAGGTATTTCTGCGGCCTTTCCAGTTGTTGCAGATGTCTTGAGAGGTACATACCAAATGGGGCATTGTATTCTATAATGGGTCTAATGAGGAATGAGTACAGTGGGGCAGTGACCTCCTTTTTTTCTGGAAGAAAAGCCCTTAGTGATGAGGTGTGCCACATAGAAGGATTTCCTGACTGTTGTGGTGATGTGGTTATTGAAGGTGAGACCACTGTCCACTTGTGTCCCTAAGTCTCTTATCACACTTTCAGTGTTTAGTGTACTGCCACCTATGTGATAATTCATGGGTACATGTTTTTTCTCAAAGGGGATAACTATACATTTCTTGGCATTGAGCTTGAGCCCATGGCTCTGGCACCAAGCATCTGTTTCTGTAAGGCCCTTTCGTAGAGTATCCACATCATTTGGGGATTCAATAATGACTCCCAGTTTGCATTCATCTGCGAACTTTGTTAGCCAGAGTCCCTTAGTGTTGGCCTGTACTTCAGAGAAGTAGATGCCAAACAAGAGAGGTCCTAGGACTGAAGCCTGAGGTACTCTACTTGTCTGGAGCTGGATTTGGAGTCAGATACTTTTACAGTGTGGGTTCTGTCAGTAAGCTAGTTGGCAACCCATCAAGTGACTTAGGGATTAATGCCCAGCTTAGTAAGTTTATCTATGATTCCAGAGTGGGGAATGGTGTCAGTGGCCTTGGCGAGGTACAGATAGGCTGTGTGGACTGCCTTACCCTTGTCCACAGCTCTGGAGACTGATTCGAAGAAGTCAATAAGGTTCAAGAGACAAGATCGGCCCTTCATGAACCCAAACTGGGTGGGGTCCAGTGTTTTAAGGTTGCCAATGTCTTATATAAATTCAGTTTGTGCAAAGATTGGTTATTTCTCCTATTTCTTATAGCTTACATGCAAGGTGCTATATTTTCTTTTGATTTAAAAAAAATATATTATTTTCAACAAAAAAATGTAATATTTTGGTCCCAAATGATGTCTAATAATGATCTGAAATCCATTAACTTACTGAAAAATTAATATGATTTTGACATAACATCCTGGTTGGATCTGGGTCCACTTCTAAATCTTGACGGCTCATAATCTTGAAATTCAAAGTACTGAAGCCAAAATCTTGAAAGTTCAAAATACTGAAAACTCAAAATATTGAATTTCATAATATTGAATAAACAGAGTACACCAACACTTACAAATAAGAAAAGCTATTACTCTTCTCCAGCTATTACCAGGGGGGCAAACCCCCCTGCACCCCCCATGTGGGGGGCTGTGCCCTCTACAACCCCCTACTACTTAAATATATCAACTCCAAGATCGCACTCCACAGAAGAAAATGGCAAACATACCATTACGTGCTTCATGAGTGCCTGTTGTATCCTTAGTCATGTTCCCTTTTAATTTGCTATGCCACAACATAACTCATCTTAGTGTAGCAAATTGCGATCTTGGAGTTGATATATTTAAATAGCAGGGGGGATTGGGGGGGTGCAGCCTCCCACATAGGGGTGGAGGGGGTTTGCCCCCTGCTAATATTTGGAGAAGAGTAATATCTTTTCTTATTTGTAAGTGTTGGCGTACTCTGTTTTTTCAGTATTATGAAATTTAGTATTTTGAGTTTTCAGTATTTTGAACTTTCAAGATTTTGGCTTCAGTATTTTGAATTTCAAGATTATGAGCCGTCAAGATTTAGAAGCATACCCACTGGATCTACATGAAAGTAGGAAATATGTTTCAAATAAACTTGATTCTATGACCTTAGCAACTGAAAGTTCAGTATCTAAATTAATTCAGTATATGGTGTCTATAAATCATAAATCACCAACTAAGAACATTTTATCTCACCTATATAAAGCATTTAAACTAGATATAGATAATATATCAGATAATTATTGGAATTATTTCTCCTTAATTAATAATCATCCCGCAACAGATAAAGACAAATCACATATATTACGATCAGCAAGTGTAACCACTTCTTCACTAAGATGGAAAATTTTCACATGGAGATATTTGCATAGATCTTTTATCACCCCACTTTCTTTAAGTAAATGTAATAAGAAACATGTTAACTGCTGGAGGTGTAATAAAGACGTTAATGCTGACTGGGCCCATATGGTATATGATTGTACAGAATTAAATAATTTCTGGAAAGACATTAATCACTTTTTACAAGCAATTTTTACAGATAATTGTTTACTCTCAAAATCACTAATATTGTTTAACACTCCTGTTCCAAACTGTATTACAGAAATTAATCAGCCTCGGCTCTGGTCCATTTTATCAGTAGTCAGGAAAACTGTTACAAAAAACTGGGAGTCTAAATCTTCTCCCTCAGTAAATTAATTCAAAAATCTACTTTTTGAAGTATGTAATTTAGAGATATTGACCAAAAGAGCAGGATCCTCTAGGAATACCATTGTAAGCAATATGTGGAAGAAAGTATATGATTTCTTAGATAAATTATTTAATAGTCGTCGTTTTTCTTTCGGCTTTTCCCAGTTAGGGGTCGCCACAGTGGAACTCTGATCAGCTAATGATTGGCAGTCAATTTTTTTTGAGGTGCCAGCCCAACGCCCAACCTTCACCGAAGGCACGCCCATTCACGCATGTCTTTCGAACGCCACTCAACCGCAGGGAGGCCATGCAGACTCCACACAGAAGGCACTCCAGATGAGAATCGAACGGGAGAACCTCTTGCTGTGAGGCGACAGCGCTACCGCTGTACCACCACAAAAAATGATTTAATAGTAATGTAACAATATTTATAAGAATGTTCAATTTGTTAACTTGTATTTAGGGAAAGTGTCATTGTATATAGTTTAAATGCGTTTGTTTTCTTCACTGTCATTAGTAAGCATATTCAGAATTATACATAACTCAAGATAATGTTTTTTTATCTATTTCAGTTCAATAAAGCTGTTTTTAAAAAAAAAATGCCATGTAAACGAAACCATGGATCATGCTTTTATAAACTGTAAGAGGATTCGGAATGTTGGGGAAACATTAGCACATCAGTACTGAGTATAATATTTGCTTCCTGTATATTTAAGTATGATAATATATGGTTATGATATGGGGGGAGGGGGGCAGAGATGTTTAACAAATTGCATTTCAGTGCTTTATAGATTCTTTGGTTAATACACATTGAAGAATTGCTTTACACCAAGTTATGGAGAAACTGAAACACTGATTATGGCAAGAAAAGGTGGGGAAAGTAAATGTATTTGTTAGAGTAGTGAAACCATGTTGTACAGTTTGTTGACGTGACATATTTGTGTTAATTCTTATCTATATACTCTTTATTTTCTTATGTAATTTTTGTCTTGTTGACTAATAAATAAAATGCCTGTACTTTTTTCTGTAGATGCTGAGTGGTCTTTTATATCCACCTGAGCTACCACCAGGTCAGGCAGATGGGTCCTTGGTTGTGGCTGTAAAACCTGACTCTGTATGAAGACTTATTTTGTACTCTTATAAAGTTCTGTCACCAGGCTCTTTAGGCTCTTTAGGCTGATTATACTCTCTCCATTGCTGAAATGGTGATGTGCTTAAGGTTGCATTCAGATGCTGCCATGAAAGTATGGATGAACATTGTATTGGCATCTAGCTGACAGAGATCACAAACAGCTGTAGCTACAGCTAAAATATATGTATTTTTAATATCACTTTAAAATAAAAACATTTGTTTCATCCACAACAGTTTTCAAGATTACAGAAAGTAGATTGTTTTCAGCATATATGCAGACTATAATACTCCATATGTGTTAATTACAAGCAGTTAAACCACTAAATTAGAAGAACTTAAATCCAAATGCCCAAGAAAATAAATGCAGTGAAAAATGTAAACAGAGTAGAGAGAGAAAGAATGAAAAAAGGAAGACCTCAAACTCTGTATTAAATTAGAAAACAATTAAAGATTATATAAAAGCATATCCACAAAACATATGCAAAATATAAAAATAGAATCAAAAGCCCTATTATACATGTACACATATACTTACTAATGTATATTATAAGCACATAAAGTAAACAATCATCAGTGTCATTCTAATGTGAGAAAATTATTTTTATTAGATTTTTATTATTGGGTCATTATTTATGCCTGAGGGATATAGTATTTCATATTTAACAGAAATCCATGCTTCCATTTGTTTCAGAATATGCTAGACATAAGTGATTAGGTTGCTATAGTGAACCAGATACAAAACAAAAAAAAAAATCTCAAGAGTGCTATCACCATTATGTACAAAGTTAAATTGTTTAGGTGCATGACTTGTGTCTGATATCCCAGGAGTTCTGTCACCTGTACTGACCTGTTCAGTGCCTCTGGCTGGGACACCAAAGAGCATAAACTACCTTTCTGTTGTGACAACCAAAACTATTAATCACACATTTGTGTTCATTAATCAGTTTTACCTCTGTATTGTCTCTGAACTGACATACAGAATAGCTGGATACTGTGTCAGTGTTCATATTCGAAAATAGGAATGCATCAGAATGTACCAGCCAGTCCTGCAAGCTAGAATTAATATAGGATGTCTTAGATTGATTTATGATAGTGCTTTTCATTATATGAGCACCTAAAACAATGTACCACTGTGTTTTAGTAGTAGCAACTGTCTGTTCTATAAAATGTATCTACAGAATAACAAAATAAGCACCCTGACTTGTTTTGCTAGACGTATTTCCATAGTACCTTTACTGGACATTTGGCAGGTCTTGTCTCTCTTCTCCTATGCCAGTGTAAAACCTGTTTAAGCAGCTCTCTGCTATATGCCGTTTTGACCAAACATTTATTATTATTATTACTACTATTATTATTATTACTATTATTATTATTACTATTATTATTATTATTATCCTCAGAACTGTATTAAATCCAGCTAGTTCAGGGTACAGTTTCCTAGTTTGGGGATACTGCTTCATGGGAGAGAGATTGTAATTAATGTTAAGGCTACACACTTTCTACCATCATGAAGGCATTGATAGCTGCAGGTCTTTGATACAGAACACCAATACCAACTTTTACATGTAGTCTGTGTCTGAGGAGCAATGGCTAATTATCTGGCTTTGGAGTATCCACATTTTTAAAATTGTTTATTATTATTATTATCTGTTCTGTAAATACTGTGCAAATACACATCTGTTTTGATATTTGAAAGTTCTAATTATAGTTCTCTAAGACAATAAGTGAGAAGGTCACACAAAAAAAAATCAGTAAAAACTAAATGAAAACTCCAGCCAAGCTGGAACATCTAATGAGTGAATTCTCAAACTTCTTGAATAAGAGGCACATGGGATATATGCAAATGACCTTTATGAACACCAGCTGTTTCAGCTAATTGGAAATGCTGAATGCCCATGACTTGTTTCATCATTTTAATGGACAATTTCAGGCCAATAAAGCCAAACCCCATTAGCTGTGGGTATACATATTTCGGCCTTGTTATGACCTCATCAGCACAGCACATGCAGAGTGTTTGACTAAGTATAAGAAACACAGGGCTATTATACCCAGCTGATGTCCTTTCTCATTAGGTTGACTGCAAAATATCCCAAATAACATACTAAAACAATAAGTGAGAAGGTCACACAAAAAAAATCAGTAAAAACTAAACGAAAACTCCAGCCAAGCTGGAGCTCCCACTGAGAGACCTCTCAAACCTATTGAATTAGAGACACATGGAATATATGCAAATGACCCTTATGAACACCGGGTGTTTCAGCTAATTGGCGATTCTGAATGCCCATGACTTGTTTTGTCATTTTAATGGACAATTTCAGGCCAATAAAGCCAAACACCCTATAGCTGTAGATATGCATATTTCGGCCTCATTATGACCTCATCAGCACAGCTCAAGCAGAATGTTTGACTAAACATAAGAAATACAGGGCTGTTATACCCAGCTGATATCCATTCTCATTAGGGTGACTGCAAAATATCTCAAATAACAAACTAAAACAATAAGTGAGAAGGTCACACAAAAAAACAATCGGTAAAAACTAAATGAAAACTCCAGCCAAGCTGGAATTTCCAGTGAGTGACCTCTCAAACCTCTTGAATCAGAGGCACATGGGATATATGCAAATGACCCTTAAGAACACCAGGCGTTTCAGCTAATTGGTGATTCTGAATGCCCATGACTTGTTTCTTCATTTTAATGGACAATTTCAGGCCAATAAGCCAAACCCCACTAACTGTGAATATGCACATTTCGGCCTTGTTATGACCTCATCAGCACAGCACAAGCAGAGTGTTTGACTAAGCAAAAGCAACACAGGGCTGTTATACTCAGCTGATGTCCATGAGCATTCATAATCGCCAATTGGCTGAAACACCTGGTGATCTTAAGGGTCATTGCCATATATCCCATATGCCTCTAATTTAAGAGGTTTGAGAGGTCACTCATTGGAAGTTCCAGCTTGGCTGGAGTTTTCATTTAGTTTTTACTGATTGTTTTTTTTTTTTTTTTTTTTTTTTTTTTTGTGTGTGACCTTCTTACTTATTGTTTTAGTTGGTTATTTGGGATATTTTGCAATCACCCTAATGATAATGGACATCAGCTGGGTATAACAGCCCTGTGTTTCTTATGCTTAGTCAAACACTCTGCTTATGCTGTGCGTTTGAGGTTATAACAAGGCTGAAATATACTTATCCACAGCTAATGGGGTTTGGCTTTATTGGCCTGAAATTTCTCCATTAAAATGATGAAACAAGTCATGAGCATTCAGAATCATCAATTAGGTGAAACACCTGTTTTTTATAAGGATCATTTGCATATATCCCATGTGCTTCTGATTCAAGAGGTTTGAGAGGTCACTCATTGGAAATCCCAGCTTGGCTGGAGTTTTCATTTAGTTTTTACTAATTATAGTTCTCTATAATGTAAAAAAAAAAATTCTAAGCCTTATTTCTAAACTTTGTTCAACATATTTTTTCAATATTTTTAATAGCTATTTTAAAGTATTGAATAAGACTCTCAAACTAGACAATGCAAGTCTAAGCTTAATTATCATAGTAGTGAAGCTTTAACATAATGTTGCTGACTTCATTTTTAGTGCATGGACATGTTTTACACATTATCATTGGTTGATCTGTGCTAAAAATGTAATGTTAAGAAAATTGTGTTATATATCTGTATATTCTTCATAAATAATATTAAGCATGCATAAGTTGCTTATTTCCTTTTTCCTGCTGCTGTTTTATGGCTGGTTAGGGAAATGTTTGCAGGGAAAAGGTCAGCTAAATCTGTTCTGTATTGGGGAAGGAAAGTTCTAAATGTATTTCATGTGACTATTATTTTTACAAAACTTTATTACAAGGATAACTTTTTTCTTACTGCCTAGAGACTGGCAGTATGATCAATGTCTGACTAACCCTGTAAATTAAAAAAAAGAAGTTGAAATTATTGACTTAGGTCTTGTATGTTTTTCTTGGTTTCTGTTCAATATATTTGTACAAAATCATTCTTACTATACTTTGAATTTGTTTCAGTCTAGGTGTGTGTGAGTGTGAGAGAGTGAGTGCACTACTTTCCTGAAAAGTGATTGACTCGTGTGATAGACTCATTGTGTTTTCCAACTAAATTGTCTCATGCCTTACAAAGGACCACATTGTTGGAATAATGGGACAGTTCATACAAACATTTGAGTAGTACATAGGCAGAAATGAGTTTCCATTATTTATCTTTCTTGTAGTAGAATATATATATATATATATATATATATATATATATATATATATATATATATATATATTTTTGTCTTCAGAGACCTGCAGGCAGATGAGCTTAAAATGTACACTGTCCTGAAAAATGTATGTTTCCATTGTATCTCAATCTGTATCTCTGTCTCCTTTATTGCTTTCTGGATGATGGACTTTTACTTAGAAGTTCCACTGCTTTGCTTAAACTGATTAGCATCGATAAAATCACATTCTGTGATACTTACAGGTTAAGCAAGTTGTGACTTTAATAAAGGAAATGTGCAACTTCCATAAAGCACCTTTTAGGCACCATCACACAAGTCCACGGGTAGCCTCTGATATTGCATACCAACATTCAAATACTTTACACTTTGATGAATTCCAGCAGAGCCATAACCAGGCTATTTTGCACCCCATTCAGTTCCCCTGCCTAGCACCCCTTAACTGTAAGATGAGGGCAGAAGATCAAAAGCAAACAAAATAAAAAGTCTTTTCTCCATTTGTGGACTGGACCAAAAAACATTCTTTGTAAACTGTATCAAACCACATGCTATAGTTCAGGTACCAGAGACTGAGAACAAGTGTTTCAGTTCTGACCGAAATGTAGTATTGGGACAGTAAATTACAGTTGTATGCCTAATTTTCTACATTATTCTGTATCCAGAAGAGTTTATAATCCTCACTTTCAGTCTGCATTACCTTTTTTTTCCACCCCTTCCCAAACCAAGAAATATACAATTTCATTAACCACACTCTATCCCCAAGGCCTGTGTCTTCCTTCAGATTTGGGACATCATCTACATCACCCATTTGTTCTTTGTTAGCAGAAAACAGTAAAACAAAAGTTGATGTCTGTTTCCTTGCGACTAAGATTATGTAATCTCTTTAATTCACATTACTGACATAAATTATTGGGTCAGGTTTGGATAATGTATACTTCAGTGTAAACTGCTACAGATAGAATAATTGACCTAGTCTCATAAATGATCATTTAAAATGCATGCTTAGTAGGCACCTATAGACCTCTATGATGCTGTATATCTGGGAGACAAAGATCCTAAATTAGGGTACATGATAATCACAAGTCCATAGTTACTGATCAACCAAAGTGAAGTTAAGGCAAGTCTTGAGTAAATGTTTGTCTGGAAAAAGTACTTGTAGTGTAAAATTCTATTTTGATCTATATTCCTAGGCAGAAGCAGCTCAAAATGACTTGTACCAGATAGTAAGTAATGATCATTTTTGATCTGTTCATGTAATTTAAAAGCAAATGGCTCACTCGGATTATGTCATAGTATCAAGGAGCAGCACTAATGGAGATTTATCTATTTATATTATTTATTTTATTTTGTTTGTTAGCCAAGGTAGTTCGACTAGGCAGGGTTCAGCTGTGTGGTAGAAAAGAGCTACATTAACATGACCTAATGTTATGTGCCTCACTTTACAATAAATTCCACTCATGCCAAGCATTTACATGAGCTAACATTATGTGCTTTACGTTACAATACTTTCCACTTATGCTAAGCATGTTGCCAGACATAAATATTTTATTGTGTATTAAGAGGTTAGGTTATGCATTTAGTAACAGGTAGTAAACATTTAACATAGATATTCTGTTTTCTGCATCAGTTCTTTTTTATGAACAGTGGGCCTGCTTCCATTCCTGTCATGCATACAAATACAGATGTATTTCTGCATACATTTAGACCAAAATATTCAGATCTGAAATGTTGACTGGTTTACCCCTTTTGCTTTAATTGAATTTACTTTAACATTTGATCATGACCAGGATAAGTTTAAATTTGCATTACAATATTTTCTTTGTTCTGAATGTGTTGAAGTTGCAGGTTTTGAAAATGAGGATTACTTGTGGTATTAAAATCATTATATTAAAATAATTTATGACTGCCTACCATCTAATAATGTCAGTGTTTAAGAGGTGAGTGGGTTGTGATTTCTTAGTTTGATGTCATATTAAAATAATCAACATTAATTAGTGTAAAGTACTTTAAATGAGACTGGTCAACACGATAAGAGATCGTTAATACTTGAACCCCAGAAGTATCATGCATTTCAGTAGTACTGAAAGAACAGCTTTCATGTAGTGACTGCATCAGCACTGTCTATTCTGTCCTATAAAAAGACTAGTGAGAACTGTGCAATTATACAGTGATAAGATGTAGCCATATTTGGATTTACGTGCCAGTGAGCTGGAGACGCACTGGTCCTGGGGGCCCTCAACTAAAGCAAGTTGTCTTATTTTCATATTGTTGTTCGTTTGTCAAAACAAAGAAAGCTAATAAAGTAATCTGATTTGCCTAATGTGTCAAGTGAGTGAGAACTGATAGGATGAAGAATCTTACTGATTACCATTGTTACTTTTTTTTTTTATTTAAAGCTATCACTGGTTGTAGTGACAGCTTAATTATGCTGGCATCTGTTTCAGCAAGTAGCAGGCTTCGTGCTTTCTTTCATGGTTTTTCCACTGACATGGGCCCCTCTTAACTTACTTGAATCATGCTGATGGGCATTCTCACAGACTTTAGCCTGCTAACAGGGTTTTCCATTTAGAGGGGGGAGGCCTGACAAAAGCAACACCTTTCCCTCTACCCTTTGTCCTGATTATTCTACCCCCTTACCACACCCGTTTTTTGAGTAAATGGTCATCTCTGACCATCATGGCAGAAAGTAGAACATCATATCTCATAAGTAATCATAGTGTAGTCAAGTGATGCTAACACAAAACTTTGTCTTGAGCTGTTTAAGTTTATTTTATCTTCCTGATCTATTTCCTTGCTGACTTTCATTTTTCCAGACAGAATTGTGAAAATGAGTATGCTGTAAACCTGTCTGCTGATTATGGCTGGGAGCATGGTTTATTTAATGTTATTGGTGATCCTTTGACGTTATTGCTTGAGGCCCCATTGACTGTTCTACTGATGTCTCCTGATTCTCTTAATCTTGCTAAGGCCATCTGAATTATTATTATTTTTTTTAAGTGGTCATCTGAACCAATTTTCTCTGTGCCCCTCCAACAGTGTTGATGTAGTTGAGGCCCCCAGTTTCAGTTCATTCTGTTAAAGGTTGACTAGTAATCCTGCTAGACTCCCAGTTTTCTTAATCCTGCTATTGGTTGATGGTGCATCTGTTTTGTTAATTTTAGTTTCCAAATCTGTCATTCCTCAGGGGGTGTGGTTTCTTTTCCCCTGCTATATATCTATGCTGATTCCATTTATTCTGCTGTGGTCCCATGATTTTATTAATTCTACAGGGATTCCCAACACTGTACACCTGACCCAGTTATCCATTCAGATATTAAAACCCATTAATGTAAAAATTGCTTAAATATCTTCTTTGTAGAAATGTAATTAGTGAGTTGATTACTTCATTACCATCATCATCATCTTCCTCTTTCCCATTTTCTACATGGGGTTGGTGTGCCATGTTAATTGCCACCATATGTCTCCTTGATTCAATGCTACACTCCTGCCTTCTTCAACAGTCATGCTTAACTGTTATAGATTTTTCTCTTGTACAATTCATCCACCTCTTTGCTCGATGTCCTCGTTTCCTCTTACCTTCTTCCTGTTTGTCCCAAACCTTCTTCACCAGATTGTCTTCTGCTTTTCTTTACCTGTGCCTGAACCACTGTAATCTGTTCTCTTTAATCTTTTCTACAATCAGAGCTACTTTCGCTTCTGCTCTTATGTCCTAATTTCTTTGTCTGTCCCACAGTGTACATCCTGCCACCAATTTCAGGCAATCCATTTCCATCACATCAGGTTTGCCTCATCTGCTGTGCCTTTACCACCCAGGTTTCTGTACCCTACAGTAGTATTGGTTGCACTGCTATTTTGTACACCTTACTTTTCAGTTTCTTTGTTACTGTTCTGTCGTACACTAAACCTGATACTCTACGCCAGTTGGCTGCAGCCCCTTTGATTCTAGATTTGAACTCTTTATTCAGACTTCCTTTCTCCTCCCAGATACTGGAACCTATTAACCTATTTCAGTGTCTTCCCTTCTATTTCAATTCTTAGCTTCTTCTGATTTCCCCAATTTGCTGCCATTACCGCCGTTGTATCTGTACTTAGTTTCATCAGTTTTGCAATCCATTACCCCTTTCCTTTGTTGAAGTTCTTGCTCAGAGTCTGCCTATAATGCCACATTGTCTGCATACAGCAACTTTGTTGATCTGTCCCCTCCGACCTGTTTGCTAATGTAGTCCATCACTAATATGAAAAGCAATTGGCTGAGGGCTGATCTCTGATGTACAGCCACTCCCATTTGGAACCCCTCTGTGAGACCAAACACTGTTCACACTTGAGTCATTGGATCCTTGTACATAAGCTGCACTAGTTGTATCAATGTTTCTGGGACTTTGAATCCCCACAGTACTGCCCAAATCAGCTTTCTTGCTTCCTTGTTATACGCATCCTCCAAGTCTTGGAATGCCCTGTTGGGACTCTTTCCTCATCTCTACCTTCTTTTCAACTATCTGTGTCACTGCAAACATTGGGTCAGTTGTGCTGCATCCTGATCTGAATATCAACTGCTCATCTCCCATATTACTTTGTACTGTTCTGCATATTCATTTATCAGTCGCCCTCTCCAGTACTTTTATGCATGAGTTTGATACCCCTATACTGCCCACAGTTGTGGATGTCCCCTTTATTCTTGTACACTGGCATTAGTATGCTTATTCTTCACTCATGTGGGATCTGCCTTTCTCTCCACACTGCTATGAGTGCCTCCAGAAGCCATTTCTCCCCTATATCAGCCAGCATCTTTATCATATCTGCTGTGACCTCACCTGTGCCTGCTGCTTTCCCTGACTTCATTTTCCTTAGTGCTAGTCTTAGTTCTTGTAGGGTGGGCTCCTCTTCTTCTGTCATCCTAGGCTGTGTCTTGGGCAGTACATCTTCTGTGGGGTTTTCTTTCATTTAGAAGCTGCTGGAAGTACTCCTTTCATCTGCCTTTGATGTCCTGTGGACTGGTGAGTAGGTTGTTGCTGGCATCCTTTATGAAGGGTGTCTGACTGTATACTTTATCATTCTGTCTTTGCCTTGTAGCTTGATATAGTTTCTTTGTGCCACCTACTGAGTCACTTTCCAGAAGCTGGTAGAGTGCCTCTGATGCCCTATTCTTTGTATTGCAACTGCTTTCTTAGTTTCTTTGTTAGCCAATCAGTATTACTTCCTGGTCCGTCTTTCTTAACTCCCACTTTTTCCTGTACTCCTTCTTTCTTTTGATTCCTTCCCGCACTTCTGCTTTGCATCACCAGCTTTTCTTATGTACCTTATTTCAGTTCCTAGCTCAGGCACGTATCTGTTCTGTAGTCCTCCCACATGCTGTTTTGAGGTGCTGCCATTCTTCTTCCATTCCACCTATTCCTCCACTTCTTGGGGTGCTAGAGCTCTCAGTAATTCCTTGAACTGATGTGCTTTCTCTCTCCAGTTACCTTTCCGGTCTTCAGCCTGGTCTCTGCTGACCTTAGAGCCTTCTCTGACCACTGCTTGCAACTAATTGTGGCAAATAGTGCTTTATGATTTGGGCTGACTGTTTCACTGGGAATGACTTTGCAATCATTGATTCTACCCCACTGTCCTTTCCTTACTAGGAGGAAGTCTACCTGAGTTGCATGTTGGCCAGTCTTGTATGATCTTATGACAGTCTCTCTTTCTGTACCATGCTGTGGCTACTATCAAGCCATATGCCAGACAGAAGTTTAGAATGCCTTCTCCTTCCTTATTCCTGTTGCTGCATCCATGTGGACCTATGGAGTTTTTGTATGCTGTTCTGTCTGTCCCAATATGTGCATTCAAGTCACCCATTATCAACACCAATTCCTGTTGTCCTGCTTTATCTAGTAGGTCCTGCAACTGCTGAGTGAATGCATTCTTTTCCTTACCATCACAATCCTGCTGTGTCTATCACTAATTCTGTTGACAACCCTTTCAGCCTTCTGAAGGCCTCTCTCTCAACACAATTCTGACACCATTTCTAGCCTGTCCTCCTCCTGAGTAGTAGACTCTGGATTCCAAGCCAAGTGGCTTTGCTACACTGGCCTTCCCTGTTGTCTCTGGGATACACAGGATGTCCAACCTTCTCCATAACATCACATTATCCACTTTCAATCCTGTCACTGAACCTACATTGAGTGTAGCAATTCTTAGTTCATGTTTGGCAGTTTGATTGGTTTTACATCCAGCTTTCTGTCAACAGAGCTATACCAGGTAACCCAAGCTGGGTAACTGGATACTGGCTGGCCAGTAACTTATTGACCCAGGGCTTCTGGGCTTTATGGTGAGCACACACTGGCCAATAGGGGCACATACACCCCTCCCACCATTAGCATGGGTCCCTGGCATAAATTGGAATTGGCTGGTTCTCACCCCACTTATCACCAGTTACTACCCATGCCCATTTGGTGACATTAGTCAACATGACCAAATCACCTAGAGCCATTATTTTACACCATCGAGTTGCTAGCCCTGCCTCAGAGTGCAATCTGTGATTCATGTTCTGCTATCTTGCGGATACTGTGCACCACATCTATATCATATTCTGGAAAGCCGACAATGTCAAATCTGACATTGTCGACACATGAATATCGAATCCTCAGAATCTTCAGCGTGTAAACGGAAATCTCTGTAAGGAGATATTTCTGTATACTGCAATGTCGTTTGGCCTTGGAGTTGGTATATTTAGGTAGCGGGGGATGTGGTGGGCTTGCTCCCCTGCTTAAACCCGTTAGGGTACTTTTTTCTTTTTTTTTTTTTTTTTTTTTTTTGTCTTTTTATAAGGTCGACATTTGAAGATATTGACCATATGTTGTTTGATGTTTTCAACCGTCGATCTTATAATATAGACCCATGGCATGCTAGTGTGCTGAATCTGTTTTGGCTAATGTATATGCGAATATTTATTTTCCTGTATTATAGGTAAAACATATGAATGTATTCAGTATTGCATGTATGGTAGTTTTGCTTGCATGCATTTATTGAGGATATATATGGGGTAGAGTATTATATACTGTCTTCTTAAGCCATCCTGAATGATTCCATGAATTGTTGGCTGTGATGGTTTGGTCAAACAAAATAAGAAGATTAATTGTGTGACACACAATGATGTGAATTGTTAAAGGTGGCAATGGGATTGACCAGATGGATCGTTTTACCAAGTATGAGTATGAGTGATGGACCATGCTTCCTCTGTATTTCGCTACCTTGCTGTGGCACTAAAGTTTGTAACAAGAATATAATCACAAGTTATTATATGCGTGTATTGTTTGAGAAATAAATTTACATGTGTGCGAGTCACCTAAAGAAAGAAAACTTGTACATTTTGAGTAAATGGAGGACTTATGCCAAATAAGCTAGTAGGGTATGGAAAGGTAATGATAGGAGAGGGTAGAGGTGATGGGGTAGTTGGATACCCAAGAGATGGTAGTTGTAGATGGGGTGTCTAGATGATGGACTGTATATTGTGACATCACAAACCCTGATGAGCCCCTAGGATTGAAACTTGCTAGGGCCCTCACAAATGATAACACATGACCCTGGATATAGGGGGAGCCTTTAAAATTAAAGATGGTAAAGAATAAATTCTATAGCTTAAGGAGCAAAAAATGAAAGCATTTGAATGTATGTTTTATTTTGCAGTTATTTTTCTTTCAGCCGTAGGAGGAAAGTACAGCACCCAGTGAAAAGTTGTGTGGTCACAAGAAGGGCATGTAAACTCTGCAAAGATGGCACCCAAGCTGAGGTGGGATATGAACAAGGTCTCAGAAATAAGACTGCTAGCCATTGCTAGTATGTTAGTGTATTCCGTAGCATCTGTAAATTAATTTGTGTTATATGCATGAGTTTTCTTTTCTCTGCTTTTCCATTATAAATATATGTCACTTAGTTTACATAGAACATTAACATTTTGCTTTGAAAAGTGAAACAAGATCTGATAGCATTTGTAGCATAGTGTAAAGAGATTTTTATCATTAGATTTGGCTGAGTATTGAAGCTGTAGGTCAGTGACTGTCTTCACGACTGTCTTCACCAGAGGAACTGCCTCCTTTAAATGTTTGCATATTAATTTCATGGTGGAGAATCAGAAGCTGGCAATATGAAAATTAAGGTTGCCAGGTAAAACATTTCATTCTATTATTAATGTGTCACATAGCCCTTCAAATGGTATGTAAACATCTACTGCAGATTTAAAAGATGTTTATGATAGTCCAAATAAATTACTTGTTATTAGCCTTTTCATGTAGCATTAACACATTCTAGCAATAAAGTACATTCACAAAGGTGAATTTCTGTCTGGTGTTGAATTATAGATATGGTCTATTACTTTGCTTTTTACATATTTCAGACCATAATCTTGGGAGTAATAACACGATTATTAAATGGTATCAAGCTTAGAAACAGCACTCTTAATATGATCTAAGTGCATTAATAACTGGATTTAATATGAAGACAGAAACCGTTTATGACAGACAGAACCAGTCTTAAAATAATCAGTAAGATAATAGCAAAAAGTCTTCAGACCAGAGTATTTAGAAAGATGTATGCTATTTAAAGTATGATTTTTCCATTTCAGAATCCACTCTTTTTAAACTAAAACTTTATATAAATGTCAGAATTATTAGCTGATGCATTGATTTTTTTAGCCTAATTTAGTAATTATAAATAAGTACTAAGCAGGTTTTGATGCTGAGACTTTGTTACTCTGTGAAGACTGTGGAAAAACGTACCAGGTTATAAATTAGCCCATCATTACAGAGGTAAAATACTGGTGGTACAGTCAGTATTTAGGTATCTATAGAGTGTCATCAGCTTCATTTTTTTACCTAGCTGTAGCAAAACTGATACAGTATTAATACAATAATTAATGTGTGATTGTACCTTGTATATGGAACATAACAATTGTTGCTGTCGATTACATTCAGAGTATTTAACTGAAATTAAATTGCACATCAATTCACAGCTGATTATCTGAATATTCCAGGTATATGGATGTCCTGTGTATGCCATAGGGGACAGTCTTATATAGAAGCAATTGACTTATTTCAGATTATCAACATACCAACTAGATTTAATAATTATTTGGATGTGATTTCTGTTTACAGATTTTTGACTGTCTTGTACATACAGGGATGTAAGCAATTACACAGTAACTACAAAAAGATGATGATAAGTAATTCATGACAGAGTCCAGTAGTACAAAGCTTACTATTAGATGTTTTCATGAATTATATAAAATTAATTATCCCAACTATTAAGAACTGTTCATTCAGCCTTCCAGAAAAATATTATTTCCATATAGATTTCCATAAAATCCATGCTGGGAAGCTGACCACCTCATGTGTGAGACAAAAAGCACTAAAGATTGGCAGAAAACACCATGATTAAAAAAATAAGACAAAAAATGTTCAATCTAGGTTAGAAATGAAGCAAAACAAATTTTAGTGTAAAAAATGTCTGCTCCCAAACTATTCCAAAAAGAATAAAGTTGAAGCTACCAACAATTTAAACTTGGCGGCCACATTTCTAACACATCGCTGAGAGATCAACGGTGATATAAAAAGAGTACAAAAATGGCTAAGTGAACAAACTTCAATGACATCCCAGTTCGAAAGTAAAACAGAAAATATGGCACAATTAAAATAAAGTATGAACAGGAATAGGTAAGAAGAGTAATGGAAAACACCAGTACTAAAACAAAAGGAAAGAAAATAACTTCAAAAAAGTCACTCCCGTAACTTACTAACCATTTCTGCATGTACTGTCCTCAATTCAATATAGAAATAAAATAGATGGGAAAATGGACTGAGGATTTTCATTCAGTAATAACATAAAGTAATTGAGATTGTCTAATGGGAATACTACATTATATGGTTGTGTGTCATCTCAGATTTTAGTCATCGTCACGGATAGGTTAAGTGTTTGATCCATTGGGGTTTATGTTTGGAGTCATACCCAGCAAGACATAACTAAATCACAGAGTAATTCATTTCGCTGTCATGTAATAGTCCTATAATATTCAGCGACCTCATGTAGCTGTGATCAGATAACTTGAAAACAAGTAAACCAGTGCGTGTACCTCATCTTGAGACATTCGAGTCTCTTGTCACAAGATATTGAATGAAGGACTGTAGCATGGCTAGAGATCTTTTATCGTTTTCTGAAAATGAGAATAGTGATGTTGGGTAAAAATCTGGATGAAAAGTGCAACCTTCTGAAAGGTCAATGAGAACATCGCAAAATAATTATTAAACTCGAGTGCAATAATGAGGGGAAAGTAAGATTTTAATAAAAGAAATGCAATCCAGGGCATCCTGTCTTGTCTGAGAGAGCACAGCTTTCATATGTTGAATACGTTACTGAAAGGATAAAACAAGGTAACAGGCAAAGTATGAAAGAGTTTTAGTTTTGTAAACATCAAAGACAACTGGTAATTTTATGAAAATAGTAATTAAACAGTTATTATCGCTAGATATAAATAATTTAAACATACTAATTTAAACCAACACACTTACTGTTCAGATAGTTGTACTGATGTAAAAGACTGATGTAGTGCATTTGGATTTCAAGGGCCCTATGATATAATACATCATTGTATGTTAATTAAGATGTTAAACAACATGGGATTGTTGCCTCTTTTATGGACTGGGTAAGGTTGGTTAGAAAGTTGTTTATGGTTGTTAGATTAATATGATTGTGAGAAGGGTAATGCCCAGTAACACAAGATACTTTGGGCAGTGACTTAGACTGGGCCTTTAAGAATAATTAATTTCTAAGTGTTAAACTCACATTCAAATTCTGATGTAATCTCTTATCCTTGAGCAAGTTCTTATGTATAAAGATCTGGGAGTCAAGATGAACTAGAACCTGTAATCTGCTGAGCATATTGATACTGTTTGTTTTAAGGTAACTAAAATGTCATGACCCATATGAGATGCTTCCCTAGTCAGAATCAGTATAGAATTTGAGGTTTCATCATGGTCTCCTTCCATGAGAAAAAAATACTACTCTGGTTGAAAATATTCTGAACTGTTTCAGTAAATGCATAAATAATTTTGATTAGTTATCTTGTAAGGAAAGCTCAAAGAAACTGAATTATATGGTCTTATGTAGGGCTGTGTAAGTAAACATCACACAGTAAGTATTCAGCATTCACTCACGTAGAGCAGAAGTTAATACCCATGTTAAAAGTGAGAGTATTTTTTAGGGTGCTTCACCCTCTGATGTGAGTGTCTGCAGCCCTTTACCCTCGTTACTTATGTTTATTGACTGTACCTCAGAGAAAGAGGAATTGTTTGTGATTCTGCAGTTTTGAAATTAATCTGTAATGACACAGTTACATTTTATTGTTACTTCGGTGAGTGGGGAACCAATTTGGATTGCTGTTCTGCCTTTGCACCTCTTTAAGTGTGACATTCATACTGCATTTAAAGCATTTCATGATGACCATACACTGTATCTGACTTAGGACTAGGGCTATAGAGTTGCAGCTTCAAAGAACCATACATTCAGATTCATAGTAAGTCATCAACTGTAGCCTTGAACTGTACTTAAAATATGAAAGTCCACAATGATAAAAGTTGACTGCCACAAAAAGCAAGCATTTTTGTAAGGGGAAGGGCAAGTTACCTTGTATCCCCTTCATTCCCATATCTCTAACTAAACTTACACAGCATTTTTTTTTCTTTTCTTTTCTTTCTGCTGTTCTATGTGATTTTACCCGTACAGTAAATATAAAAACTGTACACACCCCTGTTAAAATGCCAGGTTTTTGTGATATAAAAAATGAGACCACAATAAATCATTTCAAAAATTTTCCCACCTTTAATGTGACCTATAACCTGTACAATTCAATTGAAAAACAAACAAATCTGTTAGGGGCAAAAATATAAAACATAAAAAACGTACAATACACTGGTTGCATAAGTGTGCACTCCCTTAAACTAATACTTTGCTGTGTGTACACACCCTTAAACTAATACTTTGTTGTGTGTACACACCCTTAAACTAATACTTTGTTGAAGCACCTTTCTTCCATCATAACTGATTCAGCATTTAACACCATTGCAATTTTTGGTCAATTTAAGTGTTGGAATTTTTTTTTTGGAGGGGGCACAATCAGTCTTCAGCATGTTGGCTTCAACTTTATGGACTAATATTACTAGAAATTTTCTGTCTGGCAACTCGGGCAGCTATAACTTCCATAAGCAGGAGGCAGAAGTGCTTTTGACAAGCACAGACACATACCTCCAACTCCATTGGTGATTCTTCTCATCCCATAGATATTATAGGCATGCATGTTGAGTTCATTGCTTAGTACATGAGGCTTCATCCAATGTTCTGATATTTTCATTAACTGTGGATCTACATTGCTGATCCTTACCTGAAATGTTTTGTTTTTATGCAGATTGCTTGCAGTAAGATACACAAGTTTGCAATCTTTACCTTTCTAAAGTACTGGTAGCATGCTATAGTGAGGTAAAATAAGTGTGCTGGGAATAGTCAGACCAAGATTTGAGTCAGCCAAATGTGAGGGAACAGGAAGGATTCTCATTACATAAGAATAATGTTTTTAAGATAATTTCATATATTTTTTAAATTTAATCTAGTACCACTTGAAATTTCCAAGAACTGTAGTTGTGATTCTTGGAATCAAGGAACTGTAAGTACAAAGGTGGAGGAATATTCACTAAGCCTAAGTTCTTATAGTACTGTCTCTAATGTAACACAACAGTAATCTCAAAATTAGTATGTAACTATGTGACCGATGTCAAAGTGCGCAAAAGGGACAAAAACACGTAATGTATAACAGTGAGTTTAGAAGTCACTGTTTTTTAAACTATGGTTTATTTTTCAAACTCCCAGGACACACAAATGGCTCCATATCAGAAGTGTGATTGCTGATACTTGTCAACTCATTAAAACTGTATACTTGTTAAACAGGAGTGAAGAGGATGTAAGTGGCTCCTCCCATATTGCTTGGAAGAGTTTTTTCAGCTGGCTACAAATTGACCATCTCTGTTGCAGATCAATGCTGTTCTGTCGTAGACGTGGACTGCTAGGTCAGCCAGACCAAATAATGTTTTCTCATCGTTGCTGAGCAGTAGTTTTGATCAGCAGGTTCTTTAGAATTTCCACCAGTATGATGAAAACTGGGTCCTAACCAAGCCCAGCTTGAGTACCGTGTGCACTTTTGGTGACCATATAGAGAGCAGAATCATACTGTTGGATGGAGACCACAGAAAATCACCAGAAGAGTGTGTGGAATGGAGATAAGGGAGTATAATCAGAAGCAAGAAGAACTGGAACTGTTCTTACTGACTATCAGAGTAGATGCTGAAAATTATGAAATAGATGTACAAGATCATTCTAGTGAAATGCGATGGGGCTCACCTTAAACAGGGAGAACAGACACAAATGAAGGGGATCTGGCAGTGGAATGTAGGGATCATCAGCTTTTGGGATCTGTGAAAGTACATCTTGGATATGGTTGTAGATTTTTGGAGTGGACTACCACAGTGGGTGCCGAAGAGGGGAATCCAATGAGACATTCATGATGGTATGAGACAGCTGAAGAAAGGGGTAAGAGGGAAGAGACAGGGAGGGAAAGGAATGTGCGGTAGAAATGAAAAAGTAGCTGAAATTGTCTATCATCTTGCCATCAGGCAAATGCAATGGAAAGCTGCCAAGAACTCTATAGATGTTAAGACAACAGAGGTACTGGGAAATTCAAAATTCTCTCTTTGGTGACTGAATTGGTGATACATTTCAGAAGAATAGCAGTGGTGGACTTTTTCTACAAAAGACAGTAAATGAATCAGCCAGACTAGAGAAATTACAGATGTACTACCCTTTCCTTCATCCCAGACAATGATACAGAAAGGATGTTGTGAGGTAAGCTGGTGGTGTTTCTTGACCAATATTATCTAGTAGCTAGACAGTATCATGTAGTCTTATAGCTGAAGTCCTACCAGTTTGATCTGACCCATTTCTTTAATGAGATTCCTAGTAATGCTGTCGGAGTAGGAGATTCTGAGGAGTGCTTCTGAATATCTGGAATTCATTAAAGAATTTGACATTGCACTGATTGTAAATGCCAAGCTTAGTGAATACAGTAGTCCCACTGACTGATCCCATCATGTATAGACCATTGATAAAATGTGTGCGTGTGTATATGTATGTATGTGAGATGTGGCTTTTGGTAGGGGAGTAGCAGACTCCAGCATAACATGGTGTTATATTGCAGGATAGGAGGATACATGAGAACTGTAATTTACTGTGAAGAAGAAATGTAAGGTAATGCATTTTGTGGATGGGTTTGGGAAAAACTTGATACAGGATAAACAAAAAAAATTGGTAGGCTGACTTCAAATGCCCTCTGAGTTAGTTATCTTTTGAGATTTCTTCTTCTGATATCCCTAGCACAGTGCACTTCTTACACTTTTGCAACTCACTTTTCTGAGTGACACGTGCCTCCTCCTGTTGTGTGTCTTTGCCAGGGTACAAGGGTACACTACATATCTCCCCTATGTCTGCATCCACCTCAAATACAAACAGCAGACAGTGATACTGTTTTAGGAAGCTTAGTCTCATTATTAAATTTGCTTCATTCATTGTCATGATTAATCAGCTTAAATGAAAGAAAATATATATATATATACCGAATGAGGAAAGCAAAAACGTTATTTTAAATGCTAAATTGAAAGTATTTGTCTCTCATTTTAGAATTCTTCAAGTCAGACCTTCAGAGGAGTACTGTCCAACTTGCAAGCAGAGAGGGATTTCACACCTGATTGCTATAAAAGCTGGCAGGTGAAAACCAGTTAACTCATACTGATAAAGTTTCCATTTGTAATGGTTAAATCACTTAAAAGTTTCTAAAAGTTTCTGACATCATACTACAAGCCATAATTTGTATTGAGACTGCTTGTACTGCTTAGGAGAGATGCATAATGTGATAAACTGTCACTATTGTCTGCTGATGAACTTAGATTTGTGTTAAGGCATATATCACTACTGTGAAAAACATGACAAAGGATGATGTTCAGTAATCTGATTCACCACAGTGTCTTTTTCATTGTCCCAGGTGGTCCAACATGCAGGGGAAGTTAAGGTACAAGTTCAGCTGGTTTCAACTGGCTGTTACCATCTATTAGTGATTGTAATGGGAAAAATACACCTCTGAAACTGCCTTAGGTATGCATCCTGGGGTTTCTCGGGCATTCCTATATTGGAGCATTCAGTGCTTAGCAGATCTTGTTCCATCGCAGATGATTACTTGTATTAGGTTAGAGATACTTGCTACTTAGTTTTGGTCATCTCTACTAGTAGATAGGCCCAGGAGGTCATAGCCTTTGTGGGATGGATGAGTTTGAAAAGATGAGTGCACTCATGGGCACATTGTGACTGTTGGCCCAAATGCTGTCTTCTCAGTGTCATTCCAACTTCTGCAGATCAAGGTGTTGCAGTAGACGGGGAGTGACCAGTGGCTGCAGGGTTATCTCATTCTCCTGTATATTCTGGTGGTATCAGATCCCTCTCATATGGCCTCTAGAATTGTTTTCATTATCCAGAAAACTTGTTTCTACCCTTACCTTCCTGACAGTAAACTCATCACAATGTGTCATGATGGAAACCTTAATTTCCATTGAAAGCACAAATTGTTGATCCTAAAATCATTGACTGCAACTCCTCAAAAACAAAGCAAAGGATCAAAAAACAAAGCATTTTTTTTTCAGAGGTGCAAGCTCCCCTGCACCCCCTGTTAAATTATTTATACATCAACTCACCTCATCCCCACTATACTGCGATCTCTAACTTAAACGGCTGGCACATTTTGAACAGCTTATGTTTCGATGAGCTCTACTAGCTTCCTCCCCATTGATGAAAACTGCCATTGATGAAACTCTATTTGCCACTCATGACAAACGCTTATACTCCACCATCATGTAGGGAAAATGAAGCTTGCAGAAGATGAGGTTCACATAAACAAATTTGAGTTGAAGACAGAATATTTTGCACTGAAGGAGTTGACAGCTGGACAGTCTGGCAGTGGCACAGCATGTAAATGATAGGGTGGTATGAGCTCTTACCATCTGCGGTAGATGTAAGGGAGATGTTGCTGGTTTGACAGTAAGTCACAAACATAGGACATCTTTCTTGTGTTTTTTTTGTGGCCCTGTGTTAAAAGGGCACCCTGTGCTAACCAATAATTGGCTATTGCAAGCACGCATTCTTTTTCTATTCATACAAAAATTCTATTCTAAACAAATATAGAAAGTTTCTTTTCCCTTGCCTCTGAAATAACAACTCTGCACCAGTCACCCTCTGTGATGACAGGAGAGGCATGGTTACATAATCACCATCAGCACTTCCTCTACTTTCTACCATGCTTTGTCATTATAACATAGAGTCTTTCCAGTTATAACTAGAAAGTCTTTCTAGTTATAACAACTCTCACTTCCAGAATTTCAGGACTCTATCACCATGTCACTTTTTACTGCAAGCCTCCATCTGTACTAAGGGAGGGGGGCTCATACACCCCAACCCAAGTCCTCTAAATACTCCATTCCTAATTTAAAAAGCGAACGCGACTAAATACCTATAGACTAATTAGCAAGTTTCATCTGCTACAACCTTTGGAATGGTACACAATACAGAAAATTTAATATTAGAATTCTGTCAAAAACTCTCGGTGTAATACCACCTTATGTAAGCTTCCATTTATCAACATACCAAAACTTGAGAGTAGGTAAGCAACCTGGAGGAATAAATAAAAAAGTGCTTTACATTCTTAGCTCTTAGCTTTCTGTCAAAACCCATCTGATCTGTATCTGAACCTGGTCGTCTGCACTTGCATAACAGGCTTCCATCAGAAGCTAAATGTTGCAGCAATCCAGCTTTTATGATTTGAATGTCAAAAAGGTAAATACAGTGATGTCCCCCCATCACCCCAGTCTTAATTAATTATCCTAGAATACATCATCCTCCACTGGGATACAATTACTATCCAGGTATCTCATTTTTCCTTCACTGACTTATATACCAACTAAATTACATCACAGTGAGAGAGAATTATTTAAGGTCATTGGCTGTCTGAGGTCACCTGGACTACAGCTTAGACTAAGCACCGTATTGGTTCTTTTGAGCTTTTTTTTTAAAAGTTGTCTCAGATTTCAACTTTCTGTTACCTAGGAAGTTAAGTTTGTGAGTGTTTCTTCCATTTCACACTGAGTTAATTAAAGGAAGGACACTGAGCAAACTCGGATCTATAATATATAACATTAAGTATCCTGATTTTTTTGCTTATTTTTTCGAGATAATTATAACACTTTGTCTACTGTATATTTTTCTAGCTAGTTTCACTGTGTGTGAGGAATTAACTAGAAATTGTCCACTTTTATTAAGCATCTGTTCGGTTGTTTGATTCTGATAACTTGTTTGCAGTTAAAAGCTTTATCTAGAGGCTCATTTAGCTGTTTAAATCTTTCATTTAAAGGGTCACTGATGCTTTTCTGCTGTGAGTAACATTTCTGCAGTTTGTTTCAAACCCTCCCTGTCTATTGGTATGCTGTTCTTATAGTTGGTGGCTTTGCAGTTGCCCGACCCTACTGTACATTTGATCTGGGACCCTCCTCCCAGTCTAGTGTCATTACTTCTTTCTACCTAATACAGGGAGAACATTTGAGAAGGCCAATCAGCTTAGTTTCTGCTCCTCCTTTCTCTCTTTCCACTAAAAAAAAAAAAAAAAAAAATGTCTGAGCTTGTTTCCTGCCTTTCCTCTAGGTAGTCTAGTCTGGATACAGATTTGCTGTGTCCAGGACTATTTGTGGGCTTCTAAGCCCCCAAGCCTTTCTGTGTTGGAGGGAAGCCTCTACGGTGGTGCAGCAGTTAGCGTTGCCGTCTCACAGCAAGAGGTTCTCCGGTTCGATTCTCGGCTGGGGTGCCTTCTGTGTGGAGTCTGCATGTCCTCCCTGTGGTCGCGTGGGTTTCCTTCGGGTGCTCCGGTTTCCTCCCACATCCCAGAGACATGCTGTAGGTGGATTGTACACTCTAAATTGGCCCTAGGCATGAGTGTGTGTGTGTGTGTGTGTGTGTGTGTGTGTGTGTGTGTGTGTGTGTGTGTGTGTGTGCCTTCTGTTGAAAGTTGGGTGCTGGGCTGGTAACTCGACACTGTAAAAAAAACTCCACTGCCAATCATGAGTGGACAGGTGATTTGCTGTGGCAACCCCTAACCAGGAAAAGCCGAAAGAAGAAGAACTAGCCAGTTTTTTTTAGTTTCAGCACTCAAGTCTGTTTCTTTGAGCTCAGCATTTGTTCAGAACTTATTGTAAGCACTAAATAAGCTACAAATTACTACAGCAATCAACTTTCCTAACTGTCTAGAGGAAAACAGTTTCTAGTACTTAACAAATAAGCACCTATTCAGGCATGTCTAAGGGTCAGCTCCCGGTGTTTTCTTCTGTCTACTTGATGAGTCTGGGCATCTTGGGGCAATACAGCAATTGCCTCATGTACACAGACAACCCTCTCCTCCTACCACCCAACAATACAACCTGTGAGAGATGCACTTATATAGCCAAACTGGAAGCAAAGCTCTCTTCACCTAAGACTGGACTTAGACAGTCAAGAGGAGAAGGTAAACACTTGCACCACACCACACTCAGCACATAGTCCCTCAAAACCTACACCACCAAAACACACACACAGAAACACAAAACACACACCTACATTCTCGGAGGCTCTCAGTAAAAACCTGCCCAAGCAACAGGGACCTCCAAAGCAGAAACACAAGCAACCTCCAACCCCCCAACACAACCCAAATGACACATAGCCCACAAACTCAGTGTGCCACTCAACCACAGCCCATAAGGCATAACAACGTGCCCAACACTCTAGTCATAGGTGACTCTATAGTCAGGCACACTGATGTTCCACTCACCAGGCTAAACAAGGAGAAAGTTACTTTCAGCTGACTGTCAGGTGCCAGGATCCGCCACATAATGCATGCACTCAGGTCACTCCACAACAAGTACAAATATGACTCTGTCATTGTCCATGTTGGTGTGAATGACCTGAGACGTACCTCCCTGGACTACATGAAAAGGGACATGGAGGAGCTGTACGATCTTGTAGCCCGGGCAGGTATGAACCTAGCCCTAAATAGCATCCTGCCATCACCCAGAATGATACCACAGTACAAGGACAAAATGATTGACTTCAACAATTGGCTAAGCTGCTGGTGTCATTCTAAGGGGATCCAGTATCTGTTTGCCTGGGATGACATGATCGACAAACCACGATGCTTTGCCAGAGATGGCCTGCACCTGCCGCCCCTGGGATTCCAGATACTGGCTAAGGCTCTAGCCACCCATATAGTGCCTTTTTTAGGCAAGGTTCAAATGACAAATTCACCACCGTAACAGATACAAGCAAGAAGAATCTGAGGGTATTGCTGCTCAATGCTAGAAGTCTAAACCTCAAAATGCACTCACTCGAGGCACTCCTTAAAATGGAGAACATCGACATCTGTGCAGTGACAGAGACCTGGTTCAAGGCTCCAGAGAGTACCCCTGCATTACCAGGCTATAATTCATACCACACCTTTTGGCCACCTAACCTGAACTGAAAACCATATTCATTAAGGATATCCACATCTCCAGACTAGTTGCTCAGCATAATCCATCCGAGATTATCCAAGTGCAACTAACTCTGGGCAAGACCACAATCCAAATTGTAGCTTGCTACAGATCCCCCACCATGCCCCAGGATTTCCACTCCTCATTTCTTGATACACTGGAAAATATTAGGATACAACCTAACACCCTTATAATGGGTGATTTCAACTACCCCACCATTAAATGGGAAAACTACTCATGTACCAACTCTTCTGCTCAATGTTTTCTGGAATTCATAAATTCCAATGCCTTGGATCAACTTATCCACACCCCCACCAGGGGCAGCAATATCCTAGACCTGGTTATTACCAATATGGGCAACCGGTGCTCCACACCAGTGGTCAATTCCTCGTTGGTCAGATCCAACCACAAGCTAATCACCCTAGACATCCACATCCCTCCCCCACCGCCCATTAGGGAAACCACAGTAAACAAATTTCTCCAAAGCCAACTTCACGCTTCTTAAGACAGAAGTGGCAAACTTCATGACACCCATGCTGACGGACAGTAGAGATATGACTGCTGAATCCTACACAAATGCACTTTATAAGCACTTACACGAGTGCATGGATCATGCAATCCCTAACAGAACCAAGATGCTATCCTCCAAAAAAGGAAGCCACTCTGGTAGTCCCCTGCCATAAACAAACTCTACAACAGAAGAAAGAAACTGTTGCAAAAAAAAGAGTGAAATCCCATGATTGGAGAAGCTCCCTGGTCAGCCTCAGTAAGAAGCTGAGATCCCTCATAAAATCCTCCAAAGCTAGTTACAAAAACAAAATTGCCACTGACTCTAAAGACAACCACAAAGCATTCTATAGCTATGTCAAGAATCTCAATGGCAACACTCAGATCTGCTCTGAGTTACAGCACAATGGCACTAAATATACAGAACCAACTGATATTGCCAACATCTTGGCAGATAGGTGCAGTGCTAACTTTACCCCCCTGTCATCCCCTAAAGGGCCCATCTCTATACCAGAAGAATGCAAAGTTCCTGTAATCACGGCTGCACAGGTACAAAACACACTATCTAAAGCCAAGAACACAGCATCCATGGGACCTGACAACATCCTAGGCTGTGTTCTACATGAACTACAGAACAAACTGGCACCCCACCTAAGTACCATGTTCAATCATAGCCTCACCTCAGGCTATGTGCCCAATGAATGGCGCACAGTGACGGTTATCCCACTCCACAAAGGAGGAGCCACCATGGACCCCAGAAACTTCCTCCCCATTAGCCTAACAAGCCTGGTCTGCAAGGCTATGGAACGTATCATCATGGAACTTATAAACAATGACATTGGTAATCTCCAAACCCAGGATCCCACCCAGTTCGGGTTTGTAAAAGGCAGATCATGTCTCCTAAACCTGATAGACTTCTTTGAAGCGGTCACCAAAGCCATAGATGAGGGTAAGGTGGTTCACACAGCCTATCTAGATCTCGCCAAAGCTTTCGGCACCATCCCCCACTCTGGAATTATAGATAAACTCACTAAACTAGGTATAAATCCCTATGTCACAAGATGGGTTGCCAACTGGCTCACTGACAGAACCCACACTGTGAAAGTAGAAGACTCCAAATCCAACTTCAGATTAGTGACAAGTGGAGTACCACAGGGTTCATTCGTGGGTCTTCTCCTGTTTGGTATCTACTTCTCTGAAGTACAGGCTAACGCAGAAGGTCTTTGGCTAAAGAAGTTCAAAAATGACTGCAAACTAGGAGCCATAATCAAAACTCCAAAAGATGTGGACATCCTACAAAAGGGCCTCGCTGAGACAGATGCCTGGTGTCAAAGCCATGGCCTCAAGCTCAATGCCAAAAAGTGGATTGCCATCCCTTTTGGTAAAAACTCTGTACCCATGAACTACCACATAGGCGGTAGTCTACTTAACACCGAAAGTGACCTTGGGACACAGGCGGACAGTAGTCTCTCCTTTGATAATCACATCACCACAGTAGTCAGGAAATCCTTCTACGTGGCACACCTCATCACAAAAGGTTTCTCATCCAGGAAAAAAGAGGTCATTGTTCCCCTCTACTTGTCACTCATTAGACCCATTATAGAGTACAATGCCTCTTTTGGTATGTAACTCACAAAACATCTACAACAACTGGAAAGGCCGCAGAAATATCTCATAAAGAGGATTACCGGCCTCAAACAGATGCCCTATGCAGACCGTCTCAAAAAACTGCAGCTTTACACCGTCACATATCGCCTACTCAGAGGCGATCTCTGCCTAACACACAAATCTATGTCAAACCTAGAGCCTTTAAACATGCTCCACTTAAAGAAATTCCAATCCCTATGAGCTACACACTCTAGGGACCTAAACCTTGTTACCACAAT
Source organism: Protopterus annectens (assembly GCF_019279795.1). NCBI lineage: Eukaryota > Metazoa > Chordata > Ceratodontiformes > Protopteridae > Protopterus > Protopterus annectens. The sequence continues at coordinate 777,251,152 of NC_056730.1, read as the reverse complement.
AAACAGAACATGCTGGAGGGATAGATTCCTGTCCCAGAGACTTCCCATACTCTGGAACAAACTACCTATCTATATCAAAGCTCCTCATTAGCACTCTTTAAGAAAAATCTTGATGACTGGATGGGAGATATGAAATTCACCTCGGGGATCACTTCTGTGGCTCTGCTCAACAGTGGCACTGGAAAATAATTTTCTTGGGTGACGAAAGCTAGGGTACCTTTTGGCTAGGCTTATATAGGCCCTAGGGCCAATAGCCTAGTACCTAACTATGAACGTAGGACTTCCCTTTCCCTTTGCTTATACTCTGATATAAATCCCTAGTAATGAAGACAATCTCTGAACTCCAGTTCAGACTGCTGATTGACCTCATCCTGCTCCACTGCCTTTCTTTCTCCAGTTATTTCCTTCCAATACCTTGTTTCCTTTGCCAATTTTCACCAGCAAATTCCAGCTCCTTCTTGCCTATTTTCTGTCCCCCTACTTGCAGCCATCCATAATGAGAAAGACTCCTTTGTCCATTCTTGAGATTACTTAGATCTTAGAATACTTTCAGCAACTATAAATACAGTATTCTGTATGGCTGCTTTTTATTCTCCTTAGGGATCTGCATCCAAAATCATACTATCTTTCTCTCTCTTTCCTCCCTTGCTTCATTATCATCCCTTTCCACTTTGATTTATAATCTTTTGTTTGTGTTAGTGTATAAGCTGTAAATGTGGAGCTATAAAATATCCCTTCAAATCAGGTAATCCAAAGCCACCTTGCTCTTTTGGAAGGATCAGCTTATCTTCCTAAGCTTTTGTCTTTTTTTCCTGCCAGATAAATTCTTTCAAATCTTTAATTATTGTCCACAACTTCTTCTCTGGTTGATAAAATATGCCTGACCTCTATATAAAAATAAAAGGACTAAAATGTTGTTGCTGCTTGTGACTTACTATCCTCATCCATAAACTACAGCTTCCAGTTCCTCATTTTTTTGTATTATAATTTTTCAGTCTCTTCTCACATATCATTAGCTGCCATAACAGAAGCCTTTTTAATCCACACTCCTAAATGCTTCATCTTAAGTTCACATAATTATGGGTATTGCTGACCCAGTCTGTGTGTGGGTACAAAATCTGTAGCTATAGCCTTTGTTTTACCTTCATTAATGTTATATCATGAAAAGACTTAACATTCCAATTATATCCTTGCATTTCTGAGTCCCTTAATTATTTATTTTTTTTGTTGCCAGTGGCTGTAAATATAAAGCAAATAGCAAATGGAAAAGAGGACACCCTTGTGTGGTTCCTCTGTTCAAGTGTGTTTTATCAGATATGAACCCTCCTACTTTAATTCTAACCTCTGACCCTTCATATACCTTCCTAATTAACCATATTATTGTATTAGGGAACACAGATGCTTCCATTGCCATACTTGTAAAATCCCAGTTTGCTCTATTGAATGCTTTTTCTGCATTAAGACCGAGTAACAGGCATATTTTCTTACATTCTGCATCCCTCTGGATCATATTTTCTAGTAAAGTTGTCAAATGTTTGCCTCCACTGCACTGATCCTTCTCTGTCAATTTTGGAAACAACTTTATCATTCTTTTAGCTAGTATAGACATAATCAGTTTATAATCATAGTTTAAAATTGAAATGGGTCCATATGAAGCTGGGACTGATGAGTTGTTACCTTCTTTGGATGTTACAGCCACCGAAGCTTTGGTCCAAGATGCTGCTGCTTCCCCTCCCTTTGAAGTAGTATGAAACAGAACCTTCCACATCTTTATATCACAATTTTTATCTCATCTCTTCCTATCTTGACTATGAGCTGTTTAGCCTCATCTTTCTCTAGCATAACTAAGTCTTCCATAAATATTTCCATGTATGCATTTGTTTTTGGTTTCCACATTTCTCTGTTTTATATAACATTTCTGAAATTATACCTAATACCCTTTATAGGATCTCTGGTTATTTTTCTTGTCATAGACTCTCTTAAGTATGTCATAGACTCTCTTAAGTATGGCACCAACCCTTTCTGCTTTCTTTTGCCTAAGTCATTGTACTAAACATTTTTGTTTTCTGGAGTTATAAAAAATAATTGCTCAACATAAATCTATCTAAACTCATGAATATTATTCAAATACTCCCTTATTTTCTCTGTATTTGTTCTTCCACTTATTCTGTGAGATTCCCATTATTCTGCAATACTTTAACCTGTGTCGACCACTTTGAATAATTCCTATTACTTCTTAACCATATTTATTTCTACCCTATTTTAAACTCCATTTTTTTTTATCCAATTCTGTGGCCATCCATGCTAAAGAAATGTATATATTCTCTAATAACTCAATAATTTCCACTACCCATTCCTTAAATTATTCTGTTTTTAACAGGTAGGTAGGAAAATTGCCATTGTCTCATTTTTACTTCATTACCCTGCATTTTTATCTTAGTTTTTACAGTACATGATTTGAAATAGTTATTGGATGTATGTTGAAGCTTCCAATTAAATCCAAATGCTGCTCTGAAGTATAATTTAGAGCCCAGGTATTGTGCCTTTGGGAATAATTTGCAAATTCTGTCTGATTTTCTAATAATTAATTCACATCTTCCATACCAAATAGTTTCCTAAATATCTTCAGAAATCCCCCCCCCCCCCCCGATTCATTCTTACTGTTGCAATTCATGGTCCAGTTCCACTTATAATTTGTATGCCTTGCCAAAGCCCATTATCCATCCATAGCCCCTTTTTCCATTTTTGCACATGGAGTCCATGTGTCACTTCACCAGTGACAATCAACTACAGCCAAGGTTTACACCACCAGGTGGCTAGCCCTGCCTTGGTAGTTCTTTCATACCACATACACACACACATACACACACACACACACACACACTCACACCTATGGTCAATTTAAAATGTCCAATCCACCTACGGCATATCTTTGGAAATCCCTCCCAAAATTTTCTTAAGCTCCATAATAACAGTTTTTGGAGGATATAAATACAAGCCACTGTAATCCTATTTATTCCCTTGCTATTAGCATCTTATAACCACAAATCCAACATTATCTTTTCTTCCCTGTTCTGTCACTATTGGAGACCCCTTAGCAATCAGTATTACCACTCCACTGTTTCATTGTCCCTTCCAGTCTGCAGAATATCCATCCAGAAATCCTTTCTTTGTCAGACTGACATTTACATCTCTATTGAAATGTGTCTCTTGCATCATTGCTAGTTGCACCCAACATTTCGTAATATAATCCAGTACTCTCTCCTTTTTGCCCATGTCTGTAAGGCCATTTACATTCTAAAGTAATATGGATAAGAGTAGTCATTATGATAGAAAGCAATTGCTCCCATCTGTTATACACAACAGTTCTTTTGAATGTGTATTTCTAACTTTTGTCTTACAAGTGCACACTGGCAGTTGTTTCTTCTTATCTCCATTTGAGTCTGTCACATTTTGCAAGACTTTTTGCTTCAATGAAACCCTCAATCAACAAACTAAATTCATTTTCAGAACCCCCTCTCCTATTAAAAAACAAAATGGTGTACATTTCAATAAGTGAAGTTTAACCCTCCAGATACGAATAATTGCTCTAGTCGATGCCTGCATACTGGCATTACCTAATCTAAAATTAAGATTACTCATGCTAAACTACATGTTACAGCCTGTTTTCACAGTTATGATTACTTTCTGTACTTTATTTATGTGCAGTCCCCTCCCAGCTATAAAAAAGCAGCTTGCTTGCTTTCAGAAAGCATTAACTTTTGGCCTAGAAAAAAGTACACTGGTTGCCTTTAAATAAAACTAAATTGCACACTGTTGTATTAAAGCATTAAAGGATTAAGGCTGATGGGGAAGTTACTATTTTTGTATTCACCCCCCACCCACCACTGTTTCAGGCTTTATTTCTCACTAAAGTACATGCCACAGTACCTTCAAGTTTTGTATTTCTCTTAGCAAAGAATGCTCAGAACTCTCAAGATTAATTGCTTGCACCTGCAGGTAACGCATCTACAAGTTAAAGTAATCAGCAGTAAAAAGAAAAAAAACCCTAACTACTTTGCAGATACTTAAAGGAAAGTTTTGCACTTTTCAGTCAGAATACAATGTATAGACTTTTCCTGGACAACTGCTTTCAGCTGTAGGCTTCATGCCTCCCATTGAGTGCATTTGCTAAAGAAAAAAAAAAACTAACATAATTAGCTAAATTAATCAGCAGAGCTGAACACACCATACCTAAATGACCAGCTTCCCATCCAAACAGATGCATACTCAGTCCCACCTTTTCAATGACTACAGCACAGTCGTGACCCCATACATTTTATCCAGTCCTTCTCTGCTGACCAACATCTTCTGAGAAAGTCCAGCATCACACTTACATGAAGTTGCGGCCACTTTATAGTCACAGTGACCAGCCCATCTGTTTGAAGCATGGCCTTCCAGTTCTTCATAAATATACGTCTCCTATTACAAGATAGATGCTTTCCAAGAGAAAAGCTGACTGTACTCCACAGCTTTGGGAAGAATGTTATGCTGTAGTAAACTACTAAAGAATAAGGCAAAACTGCTTTCACAAAGTAAAACACTGATTCTTTAAAACATAACCCAAACTACTTGGGAAAGAACTAAATTGCATCATCCAAAACAAGACCACACCCTTTTAAAAGATACCTGACTTTGTCACTTACAAAACTGCTGCACTCCTAACCACTCACGTTGCAGCTGTAGTAGTATAAGTAGTAGCAGTGCAACCGAATTTAAACTGCATGTAACTTCTACAGGTTTGTACAGGCCTTTCAAATAGTCAGCCATCTCCCTTTCAGTCATAAAGAAGGGTCACAAAAGATGTTGTAGCTTACAGTTTTGTCTAACATGTAACATCACTAGCTACTTGGCTGTAAGACATTTCCGAAACCTATGGACTGATGACTTACTATGGATGGTGCATATTATTGTACCTGTTTCTAAAGTATCAGAGCCCAAAGCCCACTACCATTGACCAGCACGGTTCATGTTTTGTATCTGTTCTCACGACCCTCAACACACTACTAGAGGGATCCATCTCCAGTGAAATAACTGACTAAACCAAAACAGCAATCTTCCCTATGGGCAACAAGACTTAAGTAAAGGACATACCACTGCCTTCCTTTCTCCCACTAACCATATGTACCAACGCATGGACCATAGTGGCCCAATTGGTGTAGTATTTGTCACTCTTGTAAATGTATCTGAATTAATGTCTGACTCAAAATTCTTCAACTACCTTATTGATGATGGCTTAATTAAGATTTCTTACCTGCTCCAGCTGTGTAATTTTAACTCTTCTTTCTCTTCCACTGAATGCCAGGGCTATTGATGTTTTTCCCTTTCATAAGTAATATGTGCGACACATTACTCACATCAAACTTTCTACACTTTACAGAGGATCTAGTGTTTTACTCCTCAAAAACAAGACCAAAGAACTTTCCTTTAATATAACTCACTTGCTTAAATAGGTCACTTCACTGTCATTTAGAATACATTTCTTAAAAAATCAATCCTTCTAGGTACTCTCAGATTACCAGAGTATTCCAGAAACATTCATATTCTTTTTTATGGCAATTTATTTGAATGCACATATTCAAATACCAGAGCATTAGGGGATTCATAGTATCAGGTCAGACCAAATTTACTTGGACCATAAAATATTTGTGAAAACAATGTCAAGAAGTAAAATATTCAATTTATACAGTAAAGTCTTGAAGTACACATTTTTGCAGTGTGTCAAGTTCCTCTACACTCCTCATGGCAGGCTACTACCCCAACACCCTTGCAGTATAATATTATAACTCCAAGACCATCTACTCTTGGTGAAAAGGGAACATTCATTACTGCAAATTTCTGCAGTATCAAAATTGGTACAACCACAGTGTGACGTTGTTCTAGATTCATCAAAACTCAAATGACTGGGTCTCCACATTATAGTACTTGATGTAACACAAGGCTTCAGGCCTCTGGATAGATTCATTCCTCACATTCAAAAAACATGTAAACAGATTTTACTCCAAATAAGGGGGGGGGGGTCTGTGAAAGTACTCCTGGACCTGTACACACTGCTGCCTCAGGTCTCACCATAGGTTCATAGGTTGATACTAGGCTATTGTCCCTAGGGCCTATACAAGCCTAGCCATAAAAATTTCCTGGCTATTTCTTCCCACAATATTTACTTCCCTGGACTGACTATAGTCCACAAAATAATTCACCAGTGCAATGACTGCCCCACACTTACTAACCTAATTCTACCCAATATAAATTACAGATCACTCAGGTCCTCAAACAAACTAATGTTAAAGGTTATTCAACCCCATAACACTCATGGTACCTCTCTCTACTCCTATGAAATTGTTAAGTTTTGGAACACTCTTCCTCAACCCATAGCAAAAAAAACCTAGCTATCACCAGTTCAAACACCTCCTAAAAGAACATCTAGCAAATCATTGGCTGTGCTCCTGTCATACTCCTGGCTAAGTCTACCCACTCTCCATCTATTCTCTTATAAGTGCTCATTTCCTGCCTAGCTCTAGCCCATGTCTACTGTTTTATTTTTTCCACTTGGCTAATGTTTTATTATGCTTCTCCTATTAGAAGCTAGTGTGGTCATAAATCCTAGGAAATCAATGGTCAGACACTTTTGTAACTCTGTGTGTGTGTGTGTGTGTGTGTGTGTGTGTGTATATATATATATATATATATATATATATATATTTTTTTTTTTTTTTACATTGTGACTTATCAAACATTAGTAATATTGTTAATATTATTGGCTTTTTTAATTTTTCTCAAGTGTATGTTTGGAGCTTTTCTCCCCAGGTCACCACTGAAAATGGGTTTCTGGCCTAGACGGTTATTACCCGGTAAACAAGTGTAATAAATAAATAAATAAATCTACAACAAATCCCAGCAAGCTACTCCCAAGTGTGCTACAAGAGCCTGCAGTGACACCTGGTAACCTATGGGAAAACCTAAGAGTCTCTCAGTTACTCAGATGGTGCTACAACATTACTGGCTAGCAAGAGAATTTTTCTTGCACAAGTTGCATATATACACATTTAGAACCTTGGCTCCAACTGATTATTACTGCTGAAAGGGCACCCCAACCCCTTGTGCAAAAAATGGAAAAGGGGTGGATATGTACATTTCTAAGAAGAAAAAAAAAAAGACATGGGGAGTGAAATCAAGACAGGGAATTGCATGTCTGCTAGACTCACTTTGTACAATGTAAGGTCTTTGAAAATATCCCACATGGCACAGTGGAATACTCCTCAAATGCCAGTTCACTCACTGATGGTCAATATTATGGCTTCACATGGTTGCATCGGACTTGCAAGTTCTATAGATGCATTATTAGTGAGGTGGACAACAAAAACCTAGAAAAAGCAGTGTACTGGTATCAGCAAAGCCTTTACATTGTACTTGCATGATGCCAGCAAAAAATTAGTGAGTTTTGATGTGAAACTGAAGTAGAATGTGAGCTAGAAGTAGAATGTCATGGGGTTCAGTGCTGGGACCAGTCATGATTAATACAGTAAACAGTCACTTATCTGAATTAATTGGGACCTAGGGTAGTTTGGATAAATCAAGCTGTTTAGATAATCAAACATATAATTGAACCGGATAAAAAACTTCCAAAATCTTTTTTCTGCATGTAGGAATACACTTTTTAATCACTCGGCGATTTCAGTGGACAATAAAGAATATTTTTCACACACAAGGTGGCTTCAAGCTCAAAAAAACATGCTCAAGTGAATACGTACAACGTTTACATATTCCGGCTTTATTTTTCCTACCTGAAAACTTTGGAAAGCTGGTTCAGATAATTGACATTTTGGATAACTGACATTCGGACAATCGACTCTCTACTGTACATCTGTACTGGACATCACACTGGCTTTGCAGAGGCAGAATTGGTTAGCCCACTGACAAAATGAAGACTGATGCAGCCAGTTTCCAGAAACACTCACAGCCGCTTGCATTGCGTGTAGTAACGTGGCAACTATGAGCTTAGGTTTAAACAAAACAAAGCACATAATTTACATCTTGGGTTGGGGAGCAAAATTAACACATTCCTAGTTAGAAAACTTAATACATGTCAGATAAAGTAAGATGTACAGTTAATCAACCTGAGGCAGACTCATAACTGAGCAGCTATCCATGGCCACTCTTACAATGCCCCCTAGCTACCTCTAAAGAAAAAAAAAAAAAAAAAACATAGTCTCAGTAGCTGGACCTACATCGTGAAACTCCCTTTCACAAACTTCATCACCAAACTAAGTCTAACCACCTTCAAATCCACTATTAAACATCATCTGTTTTCAGAAACTGGTTGTAAATGCTTCTAATTTAGTAGGCACATTCCTTTCGGTATGATAACACATTTCCATTTAAATTTACTTATTCTTGCTTCTGCATTATATTTCTGCCAGCCTACCTCACAACACTAAAGACCTATAATGTGATTACCCTTTAACTGCCACAAACACAACTCCACACACGAACACATCCATATAATATCTCTTTACTACTGCAACTTCTTTTAAAAGTTGCCATGAAGTACAACTTATAAAAATCAACAACCTATAACTATTCTTCTGTGTGAGTCTAAAATACTTAACATTATGCCTTTGTTATACCATCTTCTGAAATGTTTTTTAGACGTTTGTTGGGAACCAATCTTGCCTGTATTTAATTTCCTAGAATTTTCTCTTTGTATTCAACAAGCTGCTGACTGTACCGTGTTCCTATTAATTTATAATTGATTGCCCAATCCATGTGCAACAATCCTGTGTTGGTTTGGGATTTATTGACCTTTATTGTTATAACAAAATGTGACTTCAAGTGAAAGTAAGTGAGCAGAAGTTACTGTGTGATGTAAAGGAAAATCAAGCTTTTGTGTGACTGGCACAATTGTTATGGTATGTCAGAGTGACAACTTTATTTTCCTTATTTTAGTATTTAGTTGTATATTGCTTGTGGGATTTTTCTCATAGAAGTTAACTTAAAATCTGTTTGAATTCTGTAGTAAATGATTTTGATTACCCTTTTCTTTTCGAATTCTGTATTTGTTTGTAGCTGAAAACGAGTTCCTTAAACGAGTATGCCATTAATGATTTACTAAAGCATGAGTATCTTGCACAGTGTTGTTGTTTGTCTTTCGGCTTTTCCCGGTTAGGGGTCGCCACAGTGGAACTCCGGTCCGCTAATGATTGGCAGTTGTTTTTTTTTTTTATGGTGTCGAGTTGCCAGCCTGACGCCCAACCTTCAACGAAGGCACACCCATTCAATGCATGTCTTTCGAATGCCCACTCGACCGCGGGGAGTTGCACAGTGTACTAAATGATAATGCATAATTAAAGGTAGCCACTGATAACACTGCTGATCTGTGTTCCTCACACAGAAGCTGGATGGTTTGCTTACCATATTAGAAGTAAATCTAGACTTAATGATGGTTGCATTTGTGCAATTGGCATGGCTTGGAGAACTGTTGTTACATATATTAATAATTGTACTGATGAGTTAAATAATGTTAGGCAAAGAGCAAATAGAAATACATTTAGGAAAGGAAGTGTCCTTTGTTAGTAAAGATCAGTCAACACCTATTACACATGATAGTACTGATGACAAATTTGGAATTCAAGATATGATTATTCAGCAATCTGAAGATTCAGAGCATGTAGAAGAAAATAAAAAAAAAGGGAAAAGTTCTCAACAAATAAAGAAGAAAAAGAATCTGATTAATGTCTATAATGCAATGAGAATACACACTACAAAGGACACTACTTTGTTATGTAACGCACAGATTACAGGAAATCATAACATTGCTCTATCAGAAAACCTTCAGCCTACAGGGAAAAGGCATAATTTTTTCCAAAAGAGAAAGTAGAAAAAAGAGACAATGGTCAGGTGAAAACGAAGAAATCAGAACTGAACGTGGAAATATTAAACAAGATTGTTGTTTGTCTTTTCGGCTTGCCTTTACTGTACGAAAAAAGATGAGAAAGACCAAAGTTGGCAACATAGCTCAAGCTATAGAAGAAAAACAGGTAGATGAGTTTTGTATGCTTGTAAATGTAACAAGCAAGGAAAACAGTGGTAGTAGCACCGGTGATGAGGAGGATCAATCCTCTGTAACAGCTGGTGGTGAAGATATTACTGAATTAGAACTTGCAGATTCTAGTCCAATGTGATGGACTTTTAATTGGAGATTCACTTATTTTTGCACACATTTCATATAAAAAGGAGAGACAGGCCAGAGTGAATTAAAAGATTTTACAGGTAAATACCTAAATGAAAAATATGGCCATTTTTAAAAAATGAAATTGTATACAACATCCAACACTAATCTTTGGGCACATATGCTTAGACAAGGTGGTGTGCACTTGTCAAGACCAGGGAAGAGAATTTTTACAGCAGATATATTGTAATATTTGACAAACATTAGACAGGATTTTTGCCAGGTCAAAAATTTAACAGTTCACAGATAGCAACACTTGATGTATGATAGTTGTTAACGTTAGACACATTAATAATAAAGTTTTTTTTTATTGTAAATTTTGCTATGTTCCTACAAGACTGATGTTATTGTTTATGAAACATGAGTAAAGAACAATGACTGGAAACCTGTTCTGTCAGGGGGAAAAATGTTTTTACTGTAACGGACATTTTCTAAACTAATTGCATTTTCCCTACCCCGTTTTATAAGTTATAAATGTCCTTCCATACCACTGTTGCAGTATTATTAACATAAGGGATCTCCTACCAAGGAGAGCCCAACATCTGGCCATTATACCAAAGATTTTGGAATTTCTAGACGTTGTACATCACATGTATGCTCCTCACACAAGGCGAAGCCATATTGGTGACACACATACCTCAGAACTTCTTTGCTGCCAGTCTGAGCACCATCATTGATCATTGGTCTGAATGCTCCTTCCTCTGTGCTGGTTACCAAGCACTATTTCACATAAATGTCCTGTTGAGGTTTCTTCTTGGTGCTCTTTCTTTTTATTTTGGTATGTTTACATGTTATCCAGAAAGGGAAAATGTCAGTATGGGCGGCAGATTCCACATAAAAATTGTCCCAAGCAGTGTCTCTTCTATTTTGGTGCCTCTCATGACCATACACAGTGTTCTGTCTGCCAGGTATTTCTCCCTAAGACCCTTCAAAGTCATCTCTCCTCTTTGTAGAATTACCTGGAGAACCAGCATCTTAAATTGTTGGCGTAAGGTGCTGTGAATGGGTATTCCCTTCTTGAGGGTCAGCCTCCTTCCAAGAAAAAGGTCAAAAAACTCAGGTCTGATTCAGCTGCTGTCCTGCCTTCCCCAGACATCTCTCTCGAGGCTAATGAAAACCTGGACAATCATACAGTTGCTGTTTTGGATTCTTCTGCCATGTCCCTATTGGAGGCTGGCATGGAACTGACCTCTCACACATCCTTGGAGGTTTTGCAAACTTCTGCTCCAGACATTGAGGTGGAACCTCAGCTGATTGTATCTGAGGTACTGGGGGGGGGGGGGGGGGGGTTACAACAAATTCTAGTTTGGGAGGAGATTCCTACTAGGATAGTTGAGTGTCAGCAAGGGTCCATACCTCCTAGGGTTTTTCAGGCATTTTCTCCTCAAAAGACAAAAACAACAAAAAAAAAACAAGCATATATCCCTTCTTGTTAAAGATCTTCAAAATGAATGACAGGATTTTACCTAGGGGCTGTTTAATGGCTTAATGACCATAAAGCCTCTTCGAGGAGTTTCTATACCTGCTCCTCCCTGGACCTCTACTCCTCTTAAAAGGCCCAGAGAGCAGGAGTCCTCTGATGAGGTTTTTGATTCTGGGAAGAGTCCTTGGCTTATTCTTTGCAAATTGAAAGATTCTATCAGTCCAGGCTGTCCCTTAGAAGAACTCTTCTTTGGGGATACAGTTTCTTGTATGATGGAATATTTCAAATGGAACTGTCAGGTTTGTGATATTCAAAAGAGGTATTATGTACTCCTCCAGATGGAGTCTCACAATCCCTCAACTGTACCTCCTGTTTTGGCTGCCTTGTTAGATACCATTTCTATGGCTTCTGTTGCCCCTGTTTCCCAGCCTCCAGCCCCTGAGAAACCTGACAGATTTTACAAGGTACCTGATGACTGTAAGTTTTTGTACAGATGTCCTTCTGCTGATCTATCTGTAGTGTCTGTCTCTTCTGACAAACCTTCTAAACTTTTGACATCCACTAAACCACTACCTTCTGATAAGGACAGTTGAGCCATGGAACATCTGGACAAAAAGGTATATACTGCTGCCACCCTGGATTTTAAGGCCATTAATTACCAGACATATGAACAGGTATGTTTTACCCCTTCTTCCTCAAGTTCCTCAGGTATTTTCTGACCTATCTGATTCAGAAGGGAAGGTCTTGGTTCTTTCTTTACTGGGTTCTTCCTCACAAGTGGCTCTACACTCTATTAAATGCAGGTACGATAGAGCTCATGGTTCCTCTAGGGCTGCTGCATTTAGTTCTGTTTTGAGATGTTACTCTTGGCTTTGTTGCCAACCTTCCTGATGATATTAAGGCTAAACTGTTGGATGCTCCTCTTGATAATAAGAATGTTTTTGGTTCTTCTGCTTCTGAGCTTTTTAAGTCCCTACAGGATAAAGGCAAGGCCTTAAAGGAATTCAAACATATTTTTGTGTCTCCTTATTCCTAAATTCTAGAGGAATTATTTATCCAAATCTGCTTTTGTTCACAGACAGCCTCTCCCTCCTCGTAAAGGTAAAAAGTTCTAGGCATGTACCCCCTGCTAAATCTACTCAGACTCTTAATTCTCAGAAGCCTCCTTTTCCAGGCAAACCTGGTTCTATTTGACAGCTTCTTCCCTTTTCATTGGCCAGGTTGCCTTATCCCTTTGGCTTTCCCTGTCCAAACCCAGTTGGTTAATGGTCACTCAAGGCTCTTGGGCTTTATCCATCATCTGGCAACAATATTTCTTGGTCTGAAATTCCCCTCCTTCTTTTCTGCTCATACTTCATCCTCCTCAGGAACAGCTTCCTTTCCTTCCAGAACTGCTTCAGGGCCTTTTGGCTTAGGGCATCATTCAGGTTGTGCCTCCTGCCTGGAAAGGGAAAGGATTTTATTCCAGGATGAAAGGCACTTGGAGACCCATTCTGGATCTTTCTCAGCTCAACACCTTTCTAAAGGTTCCCTCCTTTTGAATGTTGCCGCTTTAAACCTTGTTGCCTTTCCATCTTCCACAGGCCTTCTTGATATCGCTGGACCTCATGAATGTCTATCTTCACATCCTCATTCATCCTGTTTTCAGGACAATTTTACATTTCTGTCTCTCTTACTTGCATTTTCTGTTCTCTGCTTTGCCCTTTGGCCCCTCTACTGTCCCAAGGGTATTCATTAAATGCCTCACTCCTGTCATTGCCGTTTGCAGAATGAGAGGGGTTCAAATCTTTACTTATCAAGATGACCTACTCATTCAGGCTTCATCGTCTAAGGTCCTGCTTCAGCAGTTTACAGTTTGTCTGTTACAAAGCATGGGGTTCATAATAAACTATCAGAAATCAGTTTTCATTCCTATTCATGATCATATTTTTCACAGTTGCGGGAACCAGACCATTCCTATGCTGGCATCCCTACCTCCACCCAAAGCTCATTCTCTGATCACCTTTTTTTTTCTGTCTCTTCTTCCTCTGGCTTCTGTCACAGCCAGGGAGTTTCTCAGGTTTCTAGAATTCATGTCCTTCACCATTCCTATGCTGCCTCTGGCTAGACTCCATATGAGAAAACTGCAGTGGTTCTTCAAGTTAGTGTGGCTTCGTTATTGTCATCCATTAGAATTCCTAGTTCCTTTCCTTCCATTCCTCAAACTCAAACTTCAGTGTTGGATTCATCATCGTTCTCTCAAGCCAGGGCTTCCTTTTCAACCTCCAGTCCCATTTTTCAGATACCTAGGACAGTGGGTAGGGAGCCTTCTTCATTTCCCTTAAGGTTCAAGGTCTCTAGCCTCATCAGAGGTCAGATCACATCAACATAAAGGAGCTGACCTCTCCTTTTTACTCTTTCGGCTTTTCATCCCTTTCTTCTTATAGGGCATCTCAAAGTCTTCACAGACAATACCACTGTTATGTGGTATGTCAACAAGCAAGGGGGACACAAATTAATAGACTGATTAAGAGACAACTCATTAACAACTTTGGGCATAAAAGAAGAATTAGTACAGTCTATTAATTTGCCCTCCCTTTTTCCTTCTCCGCAGTCTGTTATTGAGAGGGTTCTTCACACCTTGGATTTGCATAGGCAGCTCAGATGTTATTTGGATAAGACTAAGGCCATTTGTAAATCTGAGCAACTTTTTGTTTTCTTTCATCCCATATCTCTGGATCTGTCTGTTTCTAAGCAAACCATGTCATCCTGGAGCTCTAAGGCCATTTCTTGATGTTAGTCCTTTCAGGTTGAATGCCTTTCTACCTCTGTAAAGGATCATTCTACTAGAAATGCTGCCTCCTGTGGTGCTTCATCTTGTCCTTGAGGCTGCTACTTGGACTTCTATCCATACCTTCACTTAGCATTGCAAACTGGATGTTGTTTCCAGAGCAAGAGCTGGCTTTGCCAGAGCTATCCTTCGTGGGTTTTTAGAGGGCTCTTCTGTGCCTTTCTCCTCCCAAGTTTCATCTAGAGCTTTTGTTGTTGTTGTTGTTGTGTCTTTCGGTTTTTCCCGGTTAGGGGTCGCCACAGTGGAACTCCGGTCCGCTAATGATTGGTAGTTGATTTTTACGTGCCGAGTTACCAGTCCTGATGCACAACCTTCAACGAAGGTACGCCCATTCATGCATGTCTCCACGCAGAAGACGCTGTAGCTGAGAATCGAACCGGACAGCGTCTTACGTGAGCTTTTGTACATTCCCCTAATGTTAAGAATGATTCAACAGTAATATGGAAGGATATAGTTGTGCAAAATCTTACCATAACAGACGGAGGTTGGCATAACGGTTAAGATATTTGCCTTACAGACACAAAGTGTAGGGTTTGATTCTCACATTAGTTAATTGGCTCGGCTTAAAATGGCCCACAAGACAGTTAGCCTAGTACTAATCTATGAACCTAAGTAGATTACCTTTTCATTACTGTTGCAGAATTCACTCCCTCTCTTCTCTCCTGTCTGCTGTGCCCTGTTGTTGTTCCTTTCCTGGCCAAGGATTCTTTTTCTTTTCTACTTCTGGATGCACATATTCCTCCTGGTCCTTAGGGATATTTTTTTTCTCCTTGAGATTTTCAGTTCTGAGGTAAGTACATTCATATGTCACCTTTATGCCCTACAGCTTGAATGGGGAGCATAAGTGTGATGTACGACGTATATAAATTCCAAAGGCATTGGTATAGTGGCCGGACATTGGGCTATCCTTTGCAGGAGATACCTTATGTTAAGAATACTACAACAGTGAAGAGAAGGACATCTCCTGTTCTGGTAAGATTTTACAAACCAGTACTTTCTTGAAATTCTCACCTACATGGGGTCATTTTCCTGTAGCTCAGAGTCAGGATGAAAAAAAAGTGTGACTTGCTATGGGTTCTGAAGTGACAGAGCTTCAATGTTGACTTTATTTGATTGGATATCTCTCTAGCTCATCTGCTAAAACCAGCACAGAGCTGCACCCACCCATGGTCCTTTATTGAAGACTCTGAGGTGCATGGAAAGCCCTGAACTGTGAGAAATGAGATTTTCACCAAAATGAGGGGAACAAGTTACACTGAGCTACACTTACTGCACCGCCACCATTGGACTTGCTCTGTAGTGGGTTGTGTGCACTTGAGCTTTTTATTCTCCCTATTAAAGACTTAAAAAAACTACACAACCTTTGAAATCTAGGTCTCAGGCTCAAATACCCATGCCAAGCACAAATAAACATACTTTGAGCTACAGTATCCCCTGATCAAATAAGTAGCTACTGTCCACCCAGACAGTATCCCAAACAAACTGAACTCCCATTTAGTTATAGCCCCCCTCCCTGAGCCATTCTTGTCAAAAACATGGACCAGCATTTTCTCAGAATTTATGTAGCCAACCTGATTGAGATGGGTATTTTTAGGCAGCGTAACTATTTCCTTATGCTGTCTGATGATCATCTATTATGCAAACAGCATAACACAGTATGAGATAGATATACATTGGAGGCAAAAATCTGACAATCAGTAAATTTAGACACCAAAATCTTCAGCAGTACAAGACACAGTGCACCTCACCAAGGCCATCACAATACACCTAGTCCATCTTATACCGAGGTTCTAGAGATTATCTTACCTAATCCTCATAGACCTCCAAAACACTTCACAGGCACAAAGCATACCCAGCAAGTTAAGCCGACCACCTCATATAACACAAGGAATCCCAAAGTCAGGGATGCTGAGTTTGTAAGACAGGCATCTACCCATCCAAACAGTCTAGTTATAGGTGACTCCATTGTAAGACATAACAGCTGTACCTCTTTCCTGGCTGAACAAGTGAAGAGTGACGTTTAGTTGCTTATCTAGTTTCCAAATCCATCAGATCACAAATGCACTTAAGTCCTTGAACAACAAGTATCAGTATGACTTTGTAATAGTACATGTGGGTGTCATTGACTTGAGATGTACCTCCCTAGACTGTATGAAGAAAGACATGATGGAGCTCACAGACTGTGCCCCAGGCAGGTATGAGCCTAGCACTGAGCTGCATTCTACCTTCTCCAAGGATGATGCCACAATATTAGCAAAACATAATTAACTTTAATAATTGCTTTAGTCTTTGGAGCCATTCAAAGGGGTCCAATCATTTGTCAGCTTGTGGGGATATGAAAGACCATGTTATGGCCAGCAATTGTTCCCACCAAAGTTTTGATTATTGGCAAAGACATTGTCAAACTCCATAGTGTTTTTTTATGCAATGCCATCCTGAGAAACCTACCAACATAACAAAGCAAGCAAAGGAAAATATGAAGGTGCTATTGATCAATGCTAAGGGCCTGAACAGGAAACCCTACTCCCTAGAAGCCCTCCTCACCCTGGAGGATATAGACATTTGTGTAGTGACTGAGATATGATTTAAGATGGTGGCGAGCACTCCAGCTGTGCAGGGCTATAACACCTTTCACACACTTAGACCAGCTACTGTACAGGAGGAAAATAAAAGGAGGAGATGTCATAGTCTTCACCCAGAAGAGACTTACATTAAGGCTGGTAAAGCAGCACAATGCACTAAGGCTTCTTCATGTGCAAATAACCATCAAGAAGGTCCCATAACATATATTAGCTACCTAAAGAATGCCCTCTGTGTACCAAAATTCTATAACACCTATCTTCAGGAACTGGAGTCACTCCATATTAAATCCAATACCATTTTCTTAGGTGATCTAAATTTTCCACCTATAGACTAGGAAACCTATGCCTCCACTACTGCACAAGCACAGAGATTCCTGAACTTTGTCAATACAAACTACTGGGTTAAATTAGCCAGAGTACCCACTGGGGGAACATCTTGGATCATGTCCTTATTATTATGAAGACATCTTGTATCACCCCTTGTGTGTCTTTGTCACTTGTTAGGTCTTGCCATAAAGCCATCACCTTCAAAATAAAATTAAAACCAGAGACCATTTCCACCAAGGATACATTTAGAAGTTTCACTAAGACAGACTATCTAACCCTAATTGATATATTGGCAAGCTACAAATTCCCATCAATCCCAGTTAACTCCACTGAATATGCAGAAACATACTCCACCACACTATACCAGCATATACAGACAAAGCTGTACCCTATAGGAACAAGTACTGAACAAACCCTCATGAGGGAACCATAATAATGAAAAACTTTGCAATAAGGGGAAGGTAATTTTGACCAAAAGCAAGAAGAGTAATTCCTGGAATGATAGAGCCCCTGTCATTCAAATAAACAAACAACTCAGTAGCTTAATAAACTCCAGCAAAGCCAAAGATTATCAGAAGGCCTTTTTCAGTAATATTTGTAATTTCATAAGTACAGTGTAGCAATACGCTGAGCATATCAAATAGTAAATTAATTAATAAATGCCAGAGCACAGATGTGGTCCTCCCATGCTCCGGTGTATTTATTGGTTAATTTAATATTAGTAGTTTTACTCTTGAACCATTCCATGGTTACTATTGGTTTCTTTGTTCTTGTATTGTGAACAATGTTATTTACATTGAGGCTGAAGCTATAGTAAACCTACTGGCCAGTAAGTACAGTTCAGACTTTACCACTCTCTCCTCTCCATCTTTCCCAGAAGATATACCTGAAACCATCTCACATGTGACACAAGACCAAGTGCTAAAAGCTAAAGATACTACAACAATGGGTGCTGACAATATTTCTGGATGCATCCTAAACAGCATAGTTCTTGATTTAGACATCCCTCTAACAACACAGGTTTTGCACCAAGTAAATGGAAAACTGCTGCAATCATCTTCCTGCATAAGGAAGGAGTTTCACAGACCTATAAGGCTGACCAGCCTCATATACAAAGCCATGGAAAAACTTCTAATGGAACTAATCAAGACGGATATGTAGGACTTTCAGACACCGGGCCCATCTCAGCTTGAATTTGTCACGGATGGCAAATGCTTACTCAGTCTGGTTCACTTTTTTGGAAAGGTCACCAAAGCAATGGATGAAGGAGAATGCTATAGTCACTGCAAACCTCAACCTGTACAAAGCTTTTGACACAGTCCTCCACTCAGGCATAATAAAAAAAACTAAATAGACTGGAAATAAACCCCTACATCATCCGCTGGAGTAAGAACTGGCTTACAGATCGGGTGTTGTAGATGACAAAAGAAGAAGCTACCTCCACAAAGAGACCGCAAGAGAAGTTCCCCAAGGTTCAGTGCTGGGACTTTTCCTGTTTGGCACCTACTTCTCTGAACTAAATCTTGATACCAGAGGGTTCTGGCTGACTAAATTTGCAGATGCTTGCAAGATAGGAGAAGTTATTGAATCCCCGAATGATTTAGCCATCCTGCAGTAAGGTTTGTCCCAAGCAAGTAACCAATGCTAGAATCATGAACTAAAACTAAATGTAAAAAAAAAATGCATTATGATATACTTTGGGTAATTGTCTACCCTGGGGAACTACCATATTGATAATATGCCTGTAAGAGTTGACCCAGTTGTTCAAGATTTTGGAACATATGTGGACAGTGGGCTGTGCTTCATATAACACATGCCCAGTGTCATAAGAAAGTCCCTGTATATTGGGCAGCTTATAAACAAAGGATTGTGTCTAGATCTAGAGATGTCATTTTCCCCTTAACTCTGCCCTCATTAGTTTAATCATTGAGTACAATGCTCCTTACATTATGTACAATACACTACACTGTATGCCCCATACAAGGCCTAAACAATATATCCTAAGTGTACTGCCTCAGAGCCCTGTCACTATACTTGCTATCCTGCAGAATGCTAAGAGATGACCTGTGTTTGTCATACAAGGCATCCTCTGACCCAAAACTGATGGATCTACTGCATGTTAGCAAGTCAGATGGCATCAGAAATACTAAGTCCAGGGATCTAAACCTCTTTTTTACCATTAACTGAATGGATTGGAGAGACAGGTATATCTGGCAGAGGATACCACTGTTCTGGAACAAACTGCCCATCCACATAAAACAAAGCTCATTCCTGTGCATATTCAAGTACAACTTGGATCTTTGGGAGAGTAATAGAAAATTTACCCCAGGACTTCCCCTTGCACTTGTAATGGACAAGGCAGCTGTAAAATGCTTTGTCACATGCATGGGTCCTAGGGTTGCCACCTTTTCAAATGGCCAAAGTGGGACATTTTCGGGACACGCATCAGATTTTACAGGCCGACACATACCCACGGTCAGTACAAAGGATAGAACTTAACTTTTTTACCTAAATAAAAGCTTATTCTTATAGCAGTTTAGTTGCTTATTCTGTTTCTTGTAACATTTAGGTATTTTAGATACAGAAAAAACTATTTTATGCAACTATTACATTACATATGGGGACATAATTATGTCCTACAATCTTAGGACATTTGCCATTTTTAATATTTTTTGTCAGGACACAACTGCCCAAAGAGGGACTGTCCCTCGCAAAGTGGGACAGGCAGTAACCCTAATGGGTCCCCTCAAATTATCTGTGCTATGATCCCAGTTATTCTCACCAGAGCTAATATATAATTATCATAACACTAATCTAATGCAAGTAGCATAGGTTAATTCAAACACCAAAAGGGAAATTGGCTCGGCTTTAAATGGCTCGCAAGGGTAGCTATCTTATTACTTACTTATGAGCCTATTTACCTATAATAATTAACTTATTTAAGTGCTCCTGTTTGAAAACAAAGACTGATTTTTTGAAGGCTGATTTGTTAGCCATTTTTGACATAATTGTGCCACCTAGTGGTCAGGATAGGCTGACAATCTACACACAGCTTTTTCACAAATATTTTCTAGTCCCAAAGGTTTATGCCCTTCATTTATGATGCTTCGGTTACCATCTATTTGTGAGGCCTTGCTTCCAGCTTTAATGCGATGCTGGCTCTCTACTATTAGTGTGTAGGCAGATATGTACTGAGGAAGAGTGGGTCTTGTCATGCTGAGGGATAGTGGATCTCATTATGCTGAGGGACAGTGGGTCTCATCATGCAGAGGGTTAGTGGGTCTCGTCGTGCTGAGGGTGAGTTAGTCTCATCATGCAGAGGGACAGTGTGCCTCATCGTGCTGAGGGTGAGCAGTTGTGCTGAAGGGCAGTGGGTCTCGTCATGATGAGGGACATTGGGTCTCATCATGCAGAGGGCGAGTGGGTCTTGTTGTGTCGAGGGTGAGTGGGTCTCATTGTGCTGAGGGTGCGTGGGTCTCGTCATGCTGAGGGTGAGTTTGTCTCGTGCTGAAGGACAGTAGGTCTCATCATGCAGACGGACAGTGGATCTTGTGCTGAGGGTGAGTGGGTCTCGTTGTGCATAGGGTGAGTGGGTCTCATGCTGAGGGTGAGTGGGTCTCGTCGTGTTGAACGTGACTTAGACTCATCATGCTGAGGGTGAGTTAAACTCATGCTGAAGGACAGTGGGTCTCATCATGCAGAAGGACAGTGGATCTTGTTGTGCTGAGGGTGAGTGTGTCTCATCATGCTGAGAGTGAGTGGGTCTCATTGTGCTGTGGGACAGTGGGTCTCGTCGTGCTGAGGGAGTGTGGGTAAGGTTTTGAGACTGGAGGCAGGTGAATAAAACAGATATAAATGTATGCTGAAGACACTGAAGCAATAATATACCACAATGATGTCAGGTTTGGCTCCAACGGAAAATAAGCATTAGGTGTATTTGAGCACAAAGAATTCAAAAATGTACATAGTCTGCTTTTCTAAAAGATAGACAAAATGGCAAACATTCTCATGTTTTTGATGTGTTGCCATTTGGTTAAAATAAAAGTTAAGACTTCTAGAGGCAGTAAACTCTGGTTGTTAGAATGAATTCTTCAGCATTATTCATCTTTTTTTTTTAGAATGATGGCTAGTGATGTCTCATGTTAACAACTTTCAGGTTTGTGTGAAATTAAAATTTCTGGGTTAGGAAGTCTTATGAAGCGTAACTCAACAGCATGTGACATTTTGTGTGAACTTTACCAGCAAAACATCATGTTTCTAATAATAGTAAACTCTGTAAAAGACTACACTGCTAACCTAATGTCTCTTACAGCCTAAAGAAAATTTCTATGCAATATCTTTGAGCATGCATAAAATGACATCTGCAAACATTTGAACAGTAATAAAGTGCGTTTGTGTGTGTGCGTGCATGCGTGTGTGTGTGTGTTTGTTGCTGTAGGTGTGGATGTACGTGTTTTGTGATAGTGAAAAGGAGAGAGTTGTATCAGAGACCTGCTTTCTAGCAGCTTAATTGTTGAATGAAGATTTGGAGATGGCCTTTTTTGTATACGAGTTAAGCATAGTAGTAAGAGGAAAGGGACTTTGAAGATCAGACTAAGACTCTTTGCAAAACTGCATGATTTTAGTAGATTAGCATCACAATGTTTGTTTTTTGCAATGTCAGACTGTGAGGTTCATTAACCTCCAATATAAATAGCAGTCTTGATAAATTGATGCTGAGAAATATGTCTGTACAGAGATATTTAATCTTTCTATAATTTGTATGTCTAGACATAATGTAATATATTGTGACAGGAGAGGCTGAAATAATGTAAGCTTTAGCTCTCTAAGTGATAGAAACCATTTCAAAATAAAAAGTGTTCCTTTGCCCAACAGGGTAGTCATTCTGCCTTTCATACATAAACTGAATGTTAATGCAGACCATTTAAGCAAAGGGGAGAGTAACAGTTTCTTGAAACTCTTCCCATTCAACAGAACAAACAACAAAGTTGTATATTTTAAAGTGGCAGAGTTACTGTAGTGCAAAAATTAGTCTTTGATGCAGGATTATTGCAGTTCATAATCTCAGTACCATTAAAAACATCTTGCAGGCTTTTAATTATACTTCTGAAACTAGTCATCACCAATCACCATCCTAATGCACTGACATCTAAATCCCTGTTTTAAGTTTGCGTAATTTTCTTGAAAAGTATTGCAAAACTTATAAAATTATTATGAGTCACTTTTTGTTAGAGTTCATTTTTTTTGAAAAACAACAAAGCTGTGCTGCCATCATAGAGTATTTATATAGAGAAAACGGTCTCAGCATGTTTCTTAAGCCAGCCCCACATTTTAGGAAGGCCCATTTCCCAGGAAAGAAAATAACCTGTGTCTCAGCTGCTCTGAATTCTCAAAGCAAGGCAAGATGCTTTTCATCTTTATAAGATTGGAGTTCATCCCTTAAACTGCTATCATTTTGTGAAAGGTGTAGGAGTACATCTCTGTGTTACTGGTTTGCTGTACAGAAAATAGGAATTCATCTTCGTGATATGCAATGTAGGAGGAATGAACAACAAATAAGAAGTACTATGGCATCAGTGGAGTTAAGAATATTTTTAAAGTTTATTAACGTAACAGCAGCATTTCTGGATCAGCCTGCCTACCCACGAGCAAATAATAAATTCAGGATTTCTGAATCAGTCTGCCTACCCACAAGAAAATAATACATAAATTCAGGATTAATTTGCTTTTTGTGTATCCTAGAACAGAGCAGCACTCGTATACCTTCAGTAAAGTGCTTGTAGTTCAATAGATTGCACACTTGCTGTTGGAAGACCAGAAGATTATGAGTACTATTCCGACTCCAGGTGATTTGATTACTGACACTGCAGTGAGGCATTAGTAGGATGCTGCACTCCTGAGGTCATATTTGCTTGACTTGGTCAGTGGTAGCTCAGGTGGATACAAAATATCCCACAGCACCTATTGAGCAGAGGAGGAGAAGTTCTACAAAGTCCTGGCTGTATTTCTGTTAGTAGCATAAATACCAAGCAGTCAAACAAATAGGACCAGCACTAAGGTAAACTGTCTTTGGAGAACTAAAAATTGTAAAAACAAACAAAAAACCTTCAAAGAAATGCGGACACGCAGAGCGTTAAAACATTTATTAACTCACAGTGCTTTCTGATAAAATACCCTTCTTCAGTGTGCATTCCCATTTGAAAAACTCTACATTTATATACCTAATAACAATCACATGACACAGCCAGCAGTTAATCAGTAAAACAATAAAGCAATCAGCCAGTTTGAAATTCATTTAAACAACACAGTGTTCATAAGTTCATCCTCTTCATCATTCAAATATTCTTGTAAAACATGCAATTGTATATAAGAATTGTATAAAAGAAACCATCCATATAATTTCATAAAATAATAAAAATGTATGTATATAAAAAATACATTAATTCATTTAATATATATGTATATACATTCATATACCCTTCAGCAGCATCTGTTTTTTCTTAACACTGGTTTTATACTAAGAGATGTGTTTATCCATGGCATAAATACTACCATGGGTCTCCACTGAAGAGAGACCACTAGCCTAGTGGAATTAAACCAGTCAACAAAGGATAAATAAATAAATAAAATAGGATTTCTACATCACAGGAATTCACCTGAATTGTACTTTAATTGTTGTATTATCTCACGGGGCAAGAAAAGAGCCACAATAAGATACATCTCACAGTAGGGATGCAGTGGCTTGCTGTGAGGGAGTTTTCCAACCAGATATGTGTATTTTTCAACATGATGTTGCTTTACAATTCCTTTGAGAGCTTTCTGGATGGACCTCTCAAATCTGACAGCCATTGTGCTAGGTACAAGGTGCCTAAACATATTTGACATACATCATATGTGTAGGTGAACCATTTAGCTTTGTAAAGTTACTATACTGCATGTACAAATGTGTTGTTGCCTTGTACACAACACTTGAAATGTGCTGGACATACAGCTCACCTAATATACTACAGCTATGGCATGGCTATAACTTTTCTCACCTGTTCCTTTATCAGATAACCCAGGTTGTCATAGCAACCTGGATGCCAATGGAAGAGCTGCCAGGGGAGGATGGGAATGAGTGGCTGAGCCTGGTTGGGGAGAGGAGCATGCTGATCCATTACAATTCTGTATCTTTTGGCAGGAGGTACATCACATATAACGAGAAGGAGCAGGGATGAACACTCAGTGTCAGCCAAACTGCATTTGCAAAACAGCTCCACACGCATATATGCAGAAGCTATTGCATGTACCAGCAGGAGTTAGGCCAGAAAAGCAAAAAAAAAAAAAAACCCCTCATCTTCCTTGAATGATGGTTCATAGGTGATCTACCAGCCTGGACAATAAGATGTTATCTCAGAGGAGCAGATGTGTCAAAAATCTGGAGGAGCTAAGTAATGTTGTTTCTTTTTATGCTCTTCATCTTCTGTTTGTGTGGTGTAAAAACTGTAGAAGTGTGCTGGTATCTCCTCCATTGTTCGTTAAGACTGAGTCAAATACATTTGTAATGCAGATGTTCCCCAGAAAGTATCCCCCCATGTATCACAGCCACAATACAAGTAATTTAAAGTCATCCTGATTGCTGTTCAGAAGACAGAGTTATTTCCATGCCGTACAGCATGTCCACCTACTCCTGCAGCAACCATGACTTTGTTTTATTTATGTATTTGTACGTCAGGCAGGTTCATCTGAAGAACCTTTTCTATCTGATCTCTAAAGAGCAGGTCGTAAACACCCTCTCTAAGGTCAAAAACACAGCATCTATGGGACCTGATAACATCCCAGGCTGCATCCTTCTTGCGCTCAGACAAGGATTAGCAACACCATTGGGTACTCTTTTCATATTTCCCAAACATGCTACAAATAACATTAAATATTGCATGCTGATAAATATGTGTGTATCTTTTGTCCAGAATGTAGTTACATGCTTAACATATGTAAAGAGCATTACTGATAGCATGCATTAAAATAAATGTTTTACTGTAATCTCTTCAGAACGAAGAGGAACTTTAGTACTTAAGGGTCACAACAGCTTGTTAAAAGCATTACCAGGTAGAAGGTAGTGTGTATGACATAGTGAAATATGTGGAGGAAATAGTAAAATGAGAAGTCATTGTAAAAAGTGAGACTGGGGTCAGTGGGGAATGTGTGAGAAGTGTTTAGAGTTCTGTAGGTAAGTGCAGGCTTTAAAGCTGTAAGTTAAGGAAGAGATCTGATTTCTGGAGGTTGTTTAATTTCATGCAGTAGGTCATCACTCCCACTTTGGTGGAGAATATCGATTAAAGCTCTGAGCTGTTATCAATTTGCTTCCTGTAGTTCAAAATTTGATTCCTTCAGACTACATTTGCTTACTATGTAACTCTGAGTAAGTCACAACCAGGCGGTGCTCTTGGGCTGAGTCTGATAAAGATCCATGCTGATCTCAGGTTGACAGAAAGAAAATAACAAAATAAAATGTATTATGCAATATGTAACTAAAAACGGAGAGAAAAAAATGTAAAGTTCTCCAACCATTGGCACTTTTTATCTGTCTTTGTTATGCCCACTTTATAAGTTCTTACATTTCTGGGAAAGTGAGAAATAATTTTTTAATTGTCTAAAAATGATGTAATATTGATTTATTTGTATTTTTTGACCAAAATAGTCTGACTTGACAGAATCTGTTTTTAGGAATACTCTAAACAAACAAACACGGAGAAGGCTCTTTTTATACATTTCACAAAGGCTGTTAAAACAACCAGTCAGCATAAGGAATTAAAAACAAATATACAGTGTTGAGGATGCAATCCAGCAGTGCTTTTGAAAGAATAATGGTGCAAATTGTGCTAATATACAGCCTGTGTTATTAATAAAATATCATTCATAGTACAGTATTTACACAAGACTAGTTCTATATTTTCATAAAATCATGTGCATACATATTTACACAAATTTTGGATATGATTACTTATTTTTCTGAGAGTTATAATATTAGGTTCATAGGTAGGTACTAGGCTATCTGCCCGAAGGCATTTATAAGCATAGACAGAATGTGTTGGCTTTCGCTACCCACTTAGATGAATTCCCTGTGCCTCTGTCCAGCAGAGCCACTGACGTGATCCCCGAGGTAAACGTTCTGTTTCCCATCCACTCGTCAAGGTTTCTCTTGAAGAGTGTTAGCGAGGAGCTCCGCCTAATGTAGGTTGCGATCTTGTTCCAAAGCATGGGAAGTCTCTGGGACAGGAATCTATCCCTCCAGCATGTCCTATGAATTGTTGTGAGGTTTAGATCCCTAGAGCATGTGGCTCGAGGGGATAAACGTTTCTTTAGGTGGAGCATGTCCATCAGTTCTGGGTTGGACATGGCCTTGTATGTCAGGCAGAGATCACCTCTGAGTAGGTGGTATGCAAACAAGTGCAGCTGGAGTTTCTTCAGTCGAGCTGCATAGGGCATCTGTTTGAGGCCAGTGATCCTCTTGGTGAGGTACTTCTGTGGTCTTTACAGCTGTTGCAGGTGTCTTGTAAGATGCATCCCAAATGGGGTGTTGTACTCTATAATGGGTCTGATGAGCGATGAGTAGAGGGGCACAATGACCTCTTTTGATCTGGATGTGAACCCTTTTGTGATAACGTGGGCCATGTAGAAGGATTTTCTAACCACTTTGGCAATGTGATTATCAAAGGAGAGATTACTATCTACTGGAGTCCCCAAATCCCTTATTACGTCTTCCTTATTTAGGGGACTACCACCTATGTGGCAGTTTGTGGGTACTTTGTTTTTTCCAAAGGGGATGACTATGCACTTTTTGGCATTTAGCTTGAGGCCATGATTTTGACACCAGGTATCCGTCTCAGTGAGACCCTTTAGGAGGATGTCTGTGTCAGACAGAGAGCCAATTATAGCCCCTAGATTGCAGTCGTCTGTGAACTTGGTCAGCCATAGTCCTCCTGTGCTTGCCTGTACCTCTGAGAAGTATTTGCCGAACAGGAGGTCCTAGGACTGAGCCCTGGGGAATTTGCAAATGGTTTAGAGTCAGACTTAGCTCCTGCAACTCTTACCATGTGGGTTCTGTCTGTGAGCCAGTTGGCAACCCATCTTGTGATGTAGGGGTTTATGTTCAGGCTGGTGAGC
Organism: Protopterus annectens; assembly: GCF_019279795.1. Classification (NCBI taxonomy): domain Eukaryota; kingdom Metazoa; phylum Chordata; order Ceratodontiformes; family Protopteridae; genus Protopterus; species Protopterus annectens. The sequence continues at coordinate 777,223,577 of NC_056730.1, read as the reverse complement.
TTGTCTATAATACCAGAATGGGGAATGGTGTTGAAGGCCTTTGCGAGGTCTAGATAGGCTGTGTGTACCACCTTTCCCTCGTCTATAGCCTTGGTAACTGTCTCAAAGAAGTCCACCAGGTTTAGGATCTGCCCTTAACAAAACCGAACTGGATAGGGTCCAGTGTTTGGAGGTTCCTAATGTCTCTGTTAATGAGTTCCATGATGATGCGCTCCATAGCCTTGAAGACCAAGCTAGTCAGCCTTATAGGGCGATAGTTCCCAGGGTCTGTTGTGGCTCCACCTTTGTGGAGCGGGATAACCGTTGCTGTGCTCCACTCTATGGGTATGTAGCCTGTGGAGAGGCTGAGGTTGAACAGTGTGTTTAGGTGAGGGGTTAGTTCGTCTTTGAGCTTGTGTAGGATGCAGCCTGGGACACCGTCCAGTCTCATTGATGCTGTGTTTTTGGCTTTGGAGAGGGCTGTTTTAACCTGAGTGTCTATGATTTCAGGGACTTTACATTCTTCTGGTATGGTTATGGGCCCCTTTGGGGGTGAGAGGGGGGTGAGGTTTGCGCTGAACCTGTCTGCCATGATGTTGGCAATATCGGTCGGTTCATTGTATTTTGTACCTTTCTGCACTAACTCCGAGCAGATCTGAGCATTGCCACTTAGATTCTTGACATAGCTAAAGAATGCCTTGTGGTTATGTTTGGAGTCCTTTGCAATTTTTCTTTCGAAACTCACCTTGGATGATTTTATGAGGGATCGTAGTTTCTTGCTGATACTGATCAGGGATGTCTTCCCTTCTTGGGATTTTACTTTTTTTTGTACTAGTTTCCTCCTTCTATTGTATAGCTTGTTTATGGCAGGGGTCCACCAAAATGGTTTCCTTTTCTTGGAGGAGTAAGTCTTGGTTTTGCTTGGGATAGCAGAATCCATGCATTCTTGTAGGTGCCCGGAGAATGCATTAGTAAAGGATTTTGCAGCTTGGACAATGTTATCCTTTAGCATGGGGGCTTTGGAACTTTCCACCTTGGTCTTAATTAATGTGAAGTTTGCTTTTGAAAAGTTTTTCAAGGTGTTTTTTTTGTCCGGGGGTGGGGGGGTGGGGGGTGGAATGTGGATATCCAAAGTGATTTGTTTATGGTCAGATCTAACCAGCGAGTGGTTGACCTCCGGTGTGGAGCACCGGTCACCTATGTTGGTGATGACCAGGTCCAATATGTTGTCACCTCTGGTGGGAGTGTTGACCAGTTGATTCCGGGCATTTGAGTTTATAAATTCTAGGAAATGTTGGGCAAGGGAGTTAGTACTTGAGTACTTCTGACAGTTAATGTTTTGGTAATTGAAATCACCCAATATCAGGGTGTTTGGTAGGACCTTTATGTTTCCCAGTGTTTCCAGAAATGCAGAATGGGGTTCCTGGGACATGGTGGATGATCTGTAGCAAGCTACAATTTGAACTGCAGTTTTGCCCATTGTTAGTTGCACATGGATGATCTGTGAAGCATCGTGCTGTGCCACTAACTTGGAAGTGTGGGTATCCTTGATGAATATGGATACGCCCCTGCCTTTTGTATTTTGATCCAGGTTCTGTGGCCGAAATGTATGGTATGAGTTGTAGCCTGGTAGTGCTGGGGTGCTCTCTGGAGCCTTAAACCAGGTTTCTGTTACTGCACATATATCAATTTTCTCCATACTGAGGAGTGCCTCGAGTACGTGCTTTTTGAGGTTTAGACTTCTGGCATTGAGTAGCATTACCCTCAGTTTTTTGTTACTTGTGCTATTTATGGCGGTGGGTTTGTCTTTTGAGCCTTGCCTAAAAAAGGCACAATGGGGGTGGCAAGAGCCTTGGCCAGTATTCGAAAGCCTAAGGGTGACAGGTGTAAGCCGTCTCTGGTGAAGCAGCGTGGCTTATCGAGCATGTCATCCCAGGCAGACAGACACTGGATCCCCTTTGAATGACACCAGAAACTTAGCCAATTGTTGAAACTGATAATTTTTTTCTTTATACCATGGTATCATTCTTGGTGAGGGCAGGATGCTACTCAGGGTCAGGGTCATACCGGCCTGGGCTACAAGATCAGAGAGCTCTTCCATGTCTTTTTTCATGTAGTCCAGGGAGGTATGACTCAGGTCATTCACACCAACATGGACAATGACAGAGTCATATTTCTACTTGTTCTGGAGTGACAGAGTTGTATTTGTACTTGTTCTGGAGTGACCTGAGTGCTTGTGTTATGTGGCGTATCCTGGCACCCAACAGGCAGCTAACAGTAACCTTCTCCTTATTCAGCCTAATGAGTGGGACGTCAGTGTGCCTGACTGTAGAGTCACCTATTACTAGTATGTTGGGTATGTTGTTTTGCCTTAAGGGCTGTGATTGCATGGCACACTGGTTTTGTGAAGTATGTGTTTCATGATTTGTGTTGGGGGGTGGAGGTTGCTTGGATGTCTGCTTTGGAGGTCTGTGTTGCTTTTGCAGATTTTTATTTAGAGCCTTCGAGTATGTTTTTGTGTATTTATGTGTGTTTTTTGCCAGTGCTGGTTTAATGGGTCTATGTGAAACTGGTGGTGTGATGCAAGTATTTCCCTTCTTCTCTTGAATGTCTTATCCAGCCTATATATTTATGAGTATATATGTGACAAAACTATGTTAAAGGAGAAAGTGATTAGATGTACGCATAGAAATACTAGAGTAAAAAATGTAGGGGAAAGTAGAGAGTGGGATGGTGTTTCACTAGTGAGGCAATGAAGGGACAACATGTTTTTGGCTCTTTTAATCTTGGATAGCACCACCCAAATCCTAACTATAAAAATATCCCTTTACTTGATGTGATTATAACTAATACACCAGATTAATTCAAACATTTGCAGACACACAGAAAATTTCATACTTGATCACTGGCCCATACTCTCTGTCTGGGCTTTTAATTGTCGTAAGCCTAATCCCATTGTTTTGACAACCTGAGTAATCGCAGGTTCTGATGCTCTCTCTGCAGAACTTCAACAACTGAATTGGAGCTACTTTTATAAATGCAGTGACCCCATAACAGCCCTCTCCACTTTCTACAACAATCTCTCTTCCATTCAGGATAAACGGTACCCTGTCAAACAACTAATAAAATACAGAGATGAAATCTGGGCAGAATGGAAAAATGATCAGTTCTGTATGCAAAAGTTCATCATGTAACATTTAAAAAGGAAACTATGCTGAAAGTCAGTTGCGCCAAAACCAAATCTGCCAGCGAAGTACAAACCACTTATCTAAGACAACCAAAATCATTCTGAAAGACAATAAAAAAAGTCAGCAAGTTTTCCCAGAAGCAGGTGTTTGTAGTACTCTTGGCAAGGATATCATTTCTCAATTCCCCACTATCCAGAGGTGTAGCTAAGTATTCTGGCCCCTAGTGCCATTCTCTGGTTTGGCATCTTCCCCCAAAATAAGCTCCTCCTCTGGCTTGTGGAGCAAAACAAAAGCTGTTCTTTCATTTTAGACAATCTGTACGCTACATTGGTAACAAACAGCTGCTACAGTCTGAGCACTTCAGTTCATTTTAAACCATAGCAAGTAACTGCTATAGCTGGATACACACAGTGTGTGCACCAGTATTGCAATGAAGACACATTGGTATCTACCAATAATATACCCTAACACACTGCACCCAGGCAGCTGCCCCTTCACCCCACCCTAGGTACACCTCTGCCAATATCTTCCAGTGTAACTTTTTTCTAAACCACCTTCTTTACAACTATTATCACCACCTTACAAAATTATTGACTTCCCCATTTCTTTTTCAAGGCCGTTACTGAAATACAAAAACTCCTTGAAAATTTGGACACGGGCAACAGCCCAGAGTTTCGTACTTTACACCCCTAAACTCTAAAATGAGTTATCCATACTTTCAGTAAGCCTCTGGCATATATTTTCAGTCTGTCATTTACATCAGAAGTCCTCCCTTAGAGCTTTAAACATGTCATGATTATTCCTGTGGCCAAATATCCTGCTCCCCTCTCTGCAAATGAGTTTTGTTCTGTTGCCAACCTCTGTAATAGCTAAAATACTTGAAAAATAATGTATGATCAAATTCCCAATTACCTACTAAACTATGGAAATAATGGCTCCGATGCACAAATATGATACACCACAAAATTTATTCCAAGTAGATGTGAAGAGCTTTTTGTCTACCTTAACAAGTGGGTAGACTTCTTCAGACAAATCAGCTGTACAATACAAGTGTGTTAAATACTTTTTTTAAAAAAAAAAATTGACATTACAACTAGCCAATAGTAACATCAAGGTCCAAAAAGTTAAAACCAAACAAATACTAAATGGCTAAGGTAATCTCAGGATGCTTCCTCACTATTAATACCCTACAAGTTCATAACATTTACACATTAAATAAAAGAAACATAGAAAGTTAATAAAATTCCTCTATGACACTAAGCAAAAATAATAAACTATTATATAATATATTAGACTAAACATATTCAATGCAGGAGGCTTTTCAATTTTAAAATGTATGGCAGTGAAGTAATTTCATTCAAACCTGGAACAGTATAAGAATTTAGCCTCAACTGCCAAATTAAGTCACACTTCTCTAATAAAAGTTGATAAGGGCCTCCTTTTAATTTTGTGGTGTATCATATTCGTGCATCGGAGACGTTTTTTCCTTTGTTTGTTTAGTTTGTTTTGCTTGCTTACCTACTAAACTATGGCATCCTCACAAATAGACAACATGGTTTCCAGCATAACACTAGCACTGACAGCTATGTATATTTCTTAACAGTCCAAATCTTTACAAATATTGAGCAATGTAAAGTTACAGGAGGTGTCTTTTTCAATTTTAAGAGGGCTTTCTAAAGTGTTGACCAAACTGCTAGATGAATGTTTCTCCATGAAAGTGTTACAATGCCTTTCAGACTGGGAGCATAAGATGAGGGATCCCATGAGGTTTAATTCTGATCTCTCTGTTACTCTCACTGTATATTTATAATGCACCCTGGGATTTATCTCAGATCAACTCTATATTGTTTGAGAATGACATTATCCTGGTCATGTTGAAATGAAGGTCAACTGTTCTGAATAGTGAACTTCAGATGGATTTTGAAGCTGTATGGAACTGGCTTTTATAATAAGAGGCTAACAGTAAAAGTGGGCCACACCTCTTGCTATCACTAGTTCAAGCTCAGGTCAACAAGGTACAAATTCAGCTTAAAGTCTCATGCAGATTATCTAACTTGTTGACCACTGAGGCTAGTTGAGCCATTACCATAAATGCCTCCTCCCTAAACTGGAATACTGGCTCCTTTTAACTGCACTTCTGTCTAACCTCAAATTTTCACTCATTCAATAGGCTGAGAATAGAATACTTACCTTCATGCACCTTGCTAAGAAACATCAGTATCACTGCACTATTTTCTACTCAGACAACTTGTTAATTGTAAAGCTACTTTAATTCTAAAAACAGTCATCTATAAAATATTGTATGATAGCTACTTTCCACCTCTGCTCAGTAGGCTGCCCTTTAAAAACCAGGCCTATACGCCTACAAATAATGACGGTACTCAGTTATACAGGCCAAGTTCACACTTGGTATTTGTGAAATTAATTTCTCAAAACAGTTCCAGCTGTTTGGAACAACTTCCTCAGAAATTTAGGAATACAGGCTAACTACCGACGTTAAACAAAACATTAAAGAGACCATCTGTTCAAAGAAATTAAATGAAAGTGCTATAGAGACATGGGCTAATGCAATGGTGTACTAGTGGTTTTATTCTAAAATTTGCAGGTTTAGTCTGTTTTGATACTATCTTAGGACAGCAAGAGTAATAAAATATAATTAACCTCCCTCCTTTTTTTTTCTTTTTGTACAGCCATGCAACGTTCAGTTGAAGATTCCTGGTCAGTTACATTGCAGTAGCACCTTGCAGTGCTCAGAGCTATGCAATATGATTACATACAAATCTGTATTTGTCCCGGTCCCCTTCAATACACACATCACACTGAATGAAGTTTGACAACCTTTATTAAAGTTCCATAAACATAACTTTGTTAACCAATATGAATTACAACTGAAACATAGTATAGTTGATTTTAATCACAGCATAAACCTCCATGTAATGTTAATCAGGACAGTGTGACCTTACTCATCCTGACCCAGTAAGCAGTGCCCACACCTCTACTTGCTTACTTTACTTATGAAGCAGCGTCTCACTACTCACTTCTTTTGCAATTTATTGTTTTATACATCCAACCAAATAAGCAGCGCTCTTACCTCCGCTCACTTACACTTATGAAGTAGTGTCCCATTACTCACTTCATTTACCATTTATTGAATTAAACATCCAGCCAAATAACAAGCGTTCTTACCTCCACTCACTTTTTTTATTTATTGAGTAGTATCCAAAAGCTCACTTTCCCAACTCATTGAAATGAACCTCCAAAACCAGAGGGGAAGAGAAGAGGGCAAGCCTGTCCTCTTCTCTGCCCGCCAGCCTAACCAGGCTGTTCCCCCTCTCTCTGACCAAGCTTCCAACAACCTAACTGACATTAAAAGACACTAAGCCAAACATCATTTGGTGTACCCCATCCTTGTGATTGCAGGGAGGAAAACAAAACAAACTAACAACTCCATATTTAGATGCACTGTTGGCAACCTGTGACCTCCTTTCATACCGCTCCATCAGCCGAAACCTTCATCAACTTCTTCTCTCGCCTGTCGAGTTCCCATTTCTTCCGTCCCCCAAGTATTACCAAGTCTGCTTGTCCCCATCTGCGTTCAGACTGATCTGTAAAAGAAAAGACTGAAAATACTCCACACGCATAATGCAATTTCATAATAACCATTATGCACCACCAGGGGCATATCTCATTCATCAACTGCATAAATGCAGACACTACCAGATGCAAAAACACCCCTGAAAATTAAGATGTCCTAACAAAGATCCCCATAAAATTGCCTCCCAACTCCCATATTAACAGTACAACAGATGCCCATATGAAATAAAACAAAAAAATTTAATTACAAAGGTCTTATTCTATAGATAACATTATCACTCTTCTACCAACAATGGAATTCTTGAAAAAATGAATGATTAGACAAAGAAATTAAAACCATCCGCAATTCTGCTATACAGCCAATTACAAAAAACAGAAATACAAATTCCCACTATGGCTCCACCTATGCGCCCATAGGGCAAGGACAATATTCACCCATGTCCACCTTAACTAAAAACAACATGCAATGCACTCTGGATTGTGGAATCTCACTTACCTGAATATGGCTAGGTAATGAAAAACCTTAGAACCATTAGCCTAGAAACCACCCCAATTACCGAATAAAGTAAACTTGTTAACATTCTGTTTACCACACCTCATCCCAGCCTCCACCCACAGCATACCCTATATTCCAGTTAAACTTGGGGAATAACCATAACTGAAACATTGATAAATAACCGACTTAACAGCCCTAAAATCATTACCCTAGCAACTTCCTATGCCTATGATAGCTGCGCATCCACCCCACCTGAGAGAATTCCAAGACCTCTCATGAACTTCCCCAATCCTGCTTAACCCAGCCCCAAGATACATCCTCTTCACTTACCGAAACATTACCCAAAGTGCACCAAATACAACATAACCTAAAGAACCACAAGTAAAATAAGGTTCCCTGTGACCTCCTTGTGCACCACTCCACCTACCGTAACATCCAGCCCATCAGAATCAGTTATATCTTACAACTTCCAGCAGGCCAGCGACTATTACTTATCTCATGCTCCCCCACTTGAGCCCCTTTGTGCACCATTCTATCAATGGAAACAGCCACCAGCACCTGCACTTCCACCTCTGACCCACTTCTTTCAGGTCACCGACTGATGACCAATCTGCTCTTCCCCACCTGCAAAGAAAACAAATTAAACACATTGCTGTCACAAAATTGGAAAGTTTCTAGGTCTCCCTCTCAAACCACCCAATTACGGAGCTACTAGTCAGATGCTCATCCCCAAAATAACAAAATGATTCACATCTCCAAGCACCTGTGGTCAGACAAGCTGCAGCACAAATGCCCTTCAAATCCCCCACATTCTACAGTAGGGTTGGGCACCATACAAATTAAGGATGGGAAGTAAATAGTGTGAGAAGAAATAGCCAGGGAATTGTTATGGCTAGACATGTATAGGCCCTAGGGCCAATAGCCTAGTACCAACCTATGAATCTATGGGAATCAAACCCCCTACTCTGTGTACACACGGCAAACCCAATGCTATGCCCACCCTTTACCACCTGCATTAACTAGCTGCCTAATTTGGGAACTATATTCAGATATTATGGTCTTCCATAATAACTTAAATTTCACATCCATGGATACCCTTAGTACATTTCCATTGTACTCTTTCCCATTTAATCATGCTTGTTTGGTTTCTTATAGGATTTCCATATTGTTACTCCATACTCAAATGTAGGTCTAATGTAACTAACAAACAGTGACATCATTATTTTGATGTCCTAGGCTGTACAAATCTTTTTATACAGCCTACAGTTCTATAACTATCATTAACCAATTGATTGATATGATTAGAAAAACTCATAGCTGAATCTACCCATATACCTAGATCCTTAAATGAGTGTACAGTTTCACTTACTGTGTGCTGCATTAAATAATCACCTTCCAGTTTAAGTCTTCCAAGCCTCATATGATTATATTTTGATATATTTATCATGATATTATTCTCCTGCACCAAAATGCTCGATTTAGTCAATTTATTTGCAGACGTGCCTTATCTGTAACACACGTAATCAGTGAACCCAATTTCAGGCCGTCTGCATATAGATCGTAGAACACTTCAGAATAAAAATCAGGTCTGAAAGATAATATATAAACATGTAAGTGCCTAGAACTGAGCCCTGTAGAACAACCTGACTGTAACCAAGGATTTCACCTGTCCAGTTGCTGTATGATACTTGCATGTCCTATTTGTAAGCCATGCAGCTATCCATCTTATCAAGAGTACATCAATACCTAGCTGTACTCATTTATTGATCAGTGCTATGTGTATGACTCTGCCAAATGCTGAAATTAAATCTATATGAATTACATCATAGCACAATTTCCATTCATAGCTATTATTATATTGTTATCGCACCTCATGTTACCGGTGGTACTAGATGTTTTCTCAACATATGCATGCTGCTATATGGTTTCAAGCCCGAACATTCTACGTGAATCTGTACAGTTAGAAGTTATGCTGAAAAGCCACCCCTCCATTTATGACCAGCTTTTCAGTTGCATAATTTGAATTTATGAGCAACATGTTCCTTGATAGGGGGTATCCCATTAGTTTAATATATAATATAAAACAGGAGGTAATTAATAAATGAAGTACTGTTTTTTATGTCCCAATATTGGGAAGTCCTGACATGTCTACAAATGGGCAACCTTTATTACCCCTTAGGACAATCGTATAAACGATGGAGAAGACATAGTAATTAATGGCAAATATTCAAAAGGTACTGGAAATCCTTTTGTCAGTACATATTCCAGTGATAGCTTCCTTGTGCAGGATATTGTTAAGAAAAACTGGGTTATTCTTGTGCAGGAACAGCCTATGTTGGACACTTTTGGAAACCATCCCAATTTTGTATTTCGGAAAGGTATGAACTTTAAGGGTTTACTAGAAAAGCCCCCTAGTCATGGAGGCTAAGGGGAGCATGGCACCTTGTTCCATGTGCCACCAATGTAAGCATATTTTGAGAACATCCAGTATTAGAACTGGGGGTAAAAAAATTGTGGTTAAGGGAAAATATAACTGCCAAACTTATGCAGTAGTTTATGCTGCAGTTTGTTCCCAATGTCCAGCTTATTATACTGGGAAGACCCAACGAAAACTTGCACAAAGTATTTATGAACATCTTTATGAAATTCGACAGCAAGATACAAAAAATGCATTATATAGACATTTAAGGATGTTTTCAGATCATAATTTTAAATTTTTAATAATTCAGCAAGTGAAGTGTGAAGCTAGGGTGGGACCCCGGAAATTACATCTTGAAGAGAAGGAAGCCTGGTGGCAAGTTTTTTTAAATGCTTATTCTCCACCAGGGCTTAATGATGCAATATCCATTTCTAGTAGACTTAAATTAAAAGTCTTTGACAGATGAATGAAAGTTGTTGTTGTTTTTGTTTCGGCTTTTCCCAGTTAGGGGTCGCCACAGTCCGCTAATGATTGGCAGTAGATTTTTACAGTGCTGAGGTGCCAGCTCGACTCCCAACCTTCAACAAAGGCACGCCCATTCACACATGTCTTTCGAACGCTACTCGACCGCAGGGAGGACATGTAGACTCCACACAGAAGGCGCTCCAGCCGAGAATAAAATGGGAGAACCTCTTGCTGTGAGGTGACAATGCTACCGCTGCACCGCGGCTTAACAGATGAATGAAAGTAATGTACAGATGAATGAAAGTAATGTACTTAAATGTATATAACAGTCAGATTTTAGTATATACACTAGTGTGTCTATATGTAATGTATTTTTTCTGAAATAATTATGTATTTTTAGAAGGTATTTTATTTATACTTTATAATATATATATATATATATATATATATATATATATATATATATATATTTTTTTTTTTTTTTAAACTGGTTTTATATGTTACTGTCTTCCATACACTTTGAATTTGATTGAATGGAATATATTTCCTTGATGTGTTTTACTCTATTATTTTAGTTTTTTTCTTTTTAGGGCTGTCTCTGTTTAAAATATTTAATTGATTGTAATGTAATTTTCTAAATTGATTGATTGACTCAATTTGTTGGGTATGTAAGCTTAATGTTGTGTGGTTGATTTTGTCTGAAGAAGTCTGGTGACACTCACCAGACGAAAGTGCTTACCAGTGGTGAATAAAGATTAGTTTTGGTGTTACTTTTCTGGTTTCCAGCCTCGAGTGTTGTTTCTTGGACTGTTTGGTTGTTTGTGTTATCTGTTGTTCCTTTATGACCACACTGACAACACACAGCCTACCCCCCAATGGCAGAAACAGCTATGCAAGCCCTTCCAAGCCCGAAAACAACATCCAAACCGCTATTTATCCTTTTTTTTTTTTTTTAAAAGAAAACTCTGCCAAGTATTGAAACAGGACCTTCTGAACTACCGTCAGAGGAAGACACCACTAGGCCAACTAGGTTCTCTGACATAAAATTAGGAGAATGGGAGCACTACAGAATTAAATGCCCATCAAATGATTCACGGAGGCCAAAATAGGGACACATCTGACACACCGCTCCTACAACCCAAAGAGCTGCCAGTGTAGCAGAGTTTGTTTCAGCCATACTGTTCTGAAGGATTCAAGTCAGAAACCAAAATGTATGTTATCCTCCACTGATGCAAACCTGAGATTGTCCCAATGATCTTCCACAACATCTATATAGCACTAACCAAATCTCAGCCAAACACCTGGGCCTTCCAAGGTGTCATGGCACAACTGCCCTTGACAAATGCCAGTCCCATTTTCCCCAACTCCAGGCACACCAAACCACTCGAAAGATTCAGGTGATAAGGAGTGTACCAGCTTTCTGGTACTGTAGATCAGACTACTTGCTAAACAATTCCAGGCATTCCGCTATGTGCTGTTGGTCACAGTTTGCATGGAAGTATTACTTCTCCAAATCAAAAAGTTGATAGAATAACAGGTCTTGCAACAGCATGAACCTCAAATTCCTGTCACTATTCTCTAACTTCAATCTTTAATGCTTTGGTGCCAGTTTACCAGAAAAATACAATTTTATGAAAAACGGACCAAAATATGAGGCAACAAAAGGCACCTGCCTAGCATGTTGGCCATGCAGCGTGTGTCTCTGCCCCACCAAGCTGTTTTTATATATGTATATATATATATATATATCAAAGAACATGAAGTCCTGACAGTAGGAAGGTATTACAGCTCGGCTAACCACTGTCGGGTACTTCAATCATACCTCTCCGAGAAGACTGAGAACTATGGCCTAACTAAAGTAAGCTGACACCCAAAATAAGGCCCCATTCTTATATACATATATATATATATATATATATATATATATATATATATATATATATATATGTATATATATGTATATATATATATATATATATATATATATATATTTTTTTTTTTTTTACAAATTTAGATGGTAGCTGGACTACCCAGATTAGCATAACATTAATTCTTAAGGAGCTGCCACCTCCCCTTGAAGTCTGAACCCAAAATGTCCATCGTATTTATAAACCATGTACCAGCAATATAATGATTAAAGTCACTGCACCTATGACCAGAGATCAGCCTTTACATGAGCATCAACTGAAGAGGACACATCACACCTTTCAAGCCAGGTGTCCAAATAGTTCGTTACTGCAGAAGAGACAAGAGAGGCCAGATTGCAGGACTCTGTCCAAACATCTACTCAGTGGGACAACTAGCAAAAGTAACAATAGTTATTAAATATAGCTCCTATAAATGTAGAAAGAAGCTAACAAGCCTGCAAGTGAAGGGGTCCAACAGGGAAGGATTCAGCAGGCAACCTCTCTGTGAACAAACCTTAAGCCCTGGATGACCCCGCATGAAAGGACCCAACCACCAAAATGCTTTGTGCTAATGACCAGGCCTCATGATTCCTCAGTGAACCATGCAACCAACATGGAACCGCTCATGACCATCCCCAGCTCTGCCAACTACCAAATAAAGACTGAATACATTACGATTCCAAAATTTCAGGAAATGCCCTTACTTTCACATTCAGAATCATGTCCAGAATGCTGATCCACTGTGATTTGATTGACCTGACCAATAAAAAACTGCACCTCAATGCTGGACAAGCAAGCTTGCCCAACTGCCTGCCTTTTTCCCTTTCTTTTCTTTGCCTGCCACCTGGACGGAAGCACAGCAAGACATGCCATAGCTGAAAGCAGTCTGCCATAGATCAATGGAAGAATCTCCATAGCAACCGTTTACCCATCCTTTGCACCAGGCATGCGCAGGGCACCTATTAACACAATATGTCTCAGCCCGTGAAAACTACCTGTGGCTTACTTCGAGCCACAGCACAGGAAAAGCCACGGGATCCCACCACCACCAACGATCACTATGCCAGGTGAGGAGACCAGAAAACAATCACGCTGCGCACCAGAAGAACAAGGTCCCACCATGGCTGCACCATCTAGCCAACCAACAACATACCTTCCCCAACATAGTGTAGCAACCCCAGCACGAGCCATAACAATAAAATGCTAAACAGCCACCACACAACCATACTACTTGCCAAGTTTAAGTTAAACTGAAGCACAGTCCCTAACCTTACTGCCTTCAACCTGACCACCCGAGCACCTAGTAACCTAACAATCCTAAGACAACAGCACTACAGTGTTAATAATCAAGTGTCATAATGAAAGGAAAAGGAAACGCAATGTAGCACCCAAGCCTCGCCCACTCCCACAACCATGATGGTGCACGAAGGAGGCGAAAGGAGGACACCCAGCGAAAACTCGGCAGTCAATAGACATGCCTGGTCCACCTTCACCACCCTCAAACATGGGGTTACCATTTTTCCAGTTTTCTCTCATTTATTTATTTATTTTATTTTATTTATTTTTTTAATTTATCGATGATTCTGCACCGCGCATGCATGGTAGCAACTCACAGCCCACAAAAACGGCCATCTCAGCTGCTTCCAGCCCCCGGCCTCCACAAGATCCAAGATCCACACGAATAAATGAAAAGAGAGGATATCTCCTCAAATGCTAACTAACTCTAGAATCTGAAATTTAAGCTCTCTCTAAAGACAGCACCAACCAGACCTGCTAGCACTCACTAATGGGCAGTCACCCACCAGCCGAAATTACACTATTATTCTCAACCGAAACTCAAGCACCTGTACCAATACAGTTCCTAATTACAGAAATCTTACGTCCTCCATACCTAGTGCTTAAATCTTTCTGCCATTAATAAGATTATGTACATCTTCCCCAAAGAATACTCCCCCAGACTATAACAACTAAACTTTGGAACTACACCTGAGACCTAACAGCCTAAATGTATGGAAATATAATGTAGATATATCTCTACTACTTACTTATACCATGTTCCATATACAAGCTACCTGTCACTAGCCTGGATCCTGAGGCCCACTGCCCTTCAGGAACACCTGCATGTCATCTTGGATGTACACTTGCTTTAGCAAGTTCACGTAGCAAGTTCATGCCAAATGTGATTCCTTACCCAGCTACACTTGCCTAGACCCCTTAAGCCCCTCCCTAACCTTACCTCGTTTTCCTTCAGCCATCCTTCATTATTATTTAGCCCTTTCATCTCCCCTTACTGTCTTAGTTCCCACTAAGATTTATCTAACCTCCTTTGAAGATGTCCCTGGACAAATTGGTTTGTTAGCAAACCACATTTATAATGAAGTTTACATGGCATATTTAAGTATTAACAATTTATGAATTCTCTTAAGTGTTGACCAATGTTTTATTTATTCAGTATTAAATCTGGCTATGTATTGTACTTGGATTTTTTTTCATTGTATTCTGTTATTGTGTTTCCATTGTAGTCTGAGTCATGACTGAAAAGGGTCTCTGGACCAGTTCACGTACCCAGTTAACAAAGTGCAAATAAATAAATTACATTTGTTCTGGCCACTAAACAGTCAAAACAATATAATTGGCGCATTGATCTTGGCTGTAACTCAGAAAATTTAAACTTATGTATCCAAAAGCACTAGACTTAAATCACTACCACCTTACAATTGAAAAGCACCAGGAACAAGTAACAGCGAACAAGAAGCCCTCAATCATTCTCCTTTGGCCATCTGCCCTCCTGCTTCTGACAAAGTAACATTACTGTGCGTAAGTGTGAAGTATCATCTTTGTATATCACTCCAACTAGCTCAGAGCTATCAAATATTTCCTGCATGTTTTGATTTTTTTTTTGTTTGGGTGGCAAGAAAGAGTTAGTTTTTTGGGCTGTAACCCCTGTTGGCAAGCAATCCCCTAGATGGCACACTGCATTCATAATGCCTGAATAGAACATAAGTGACAGGCTGAATTATACAGTGCCCATCACTTTATATTTGTGTAAATTGTGCGGCAGGTTTGCACATAAAAGTCTTCATCCTGGTGTTTTATTTCACTTGATGTGTCCTACATGAACCACACAAACACTACTATTTTCAAAAACGTATGTTTATCTTATTTTGAAGGGGATACTAACTGCACATTACCATATCATATCCGTTTCTCTCACTCTGTGACTATTTTTTCTCTGTATGCATGATCAGTAATGAACCACCTAAGAATGTCATGTCTTCCTTTAGTATATTATATTTCCACCAGTAGTATTGCATATAATCAGAAACTTGGGGAACAGCACTATAGTCTAAAACGTTTGAGTATCGTTTGATGACATAATCTTGAAAAAAGGGTGCCGAACTATACCAGTGTACTATTACTGTGTCATAGTTGGGATTCTCAGTTGTGAACCATGTGTCAGTCATTAATTTTTCGTGTATGCTTTTGAGATTTAGAGCAGCTAACTCTGGATTATTGAGTCTTTTTATTCAACAGGGAGACAGATATGCTGTGGGATGTGGCTGTATCCTGAGGCATAGTTATACTGTTGTCTTGCAGGTTTATTAATATGAGAGGCAAGGAAGGAATGGATTAAGCTGGCATACTGCTGGACACTAAGTCAGGACTAGATTAAATATGTCCTAACAAATGATTATTTGGCAGCAAGAAATAAATGGTTGCATTTGTGAACATATTTTTACAACAGTGCATGAATAAAGCTTATTCATGTTTTGTGGGTTTGGTAGAAAGGGCATATAATTTAGTTTCACAGAAAGGTTTAAAAGATTGAATGTGAGAGATTTTTCTACAAAATAGTATTCAGTGAAGTCATAGAACACAAAAACAAAGTTTTTTGTCTGTAGGGATGAACACCTCCATGCAGGGAAAAACACCCCCACTGTACCACTGCTTAAATATAATCAACCTCGGAGTCACTGCATTTTAGAAAAAAAGATACAGTGACTTTTGAGTATAGGTGAGTCATCCAGTCAGCCATGACAGATCTCAGTTCATAGGCTGTGTTTTCATGAAGCTTAAATTCCAAAGGAAAGATACGTGCAGTAACTGTCATACCATTTTGTTAGAGCTAGTATACATAAATGTTCACCTGAGTGAATGGAAGCCAGTGTGCTTGTATGTAGCAGTACTTTGTAAAACACAGCATATTTCTATGATATTCAAGTAGAGAAATGTACTTAAGAAACTAAATAGAAAATGTATTCTGAAGATTAGTGGGATTGTAAAAAAATAGCAACTGGGTTACTGCAACTGAAGTTTTGGTTAATACTACTAAGAATAATAGTGTACTTAGGAGCAGGAAGAGGCTTGCTTACAATGCGAGAAGCAAGCACAACATTTTGACAAATAACAGCTAAAGGTCATGGTGATTTACTGTAGTAATATTTATTTTGTTATTTTTGCCCCCCACTGCAGTGGCGGCTGGTGACTTCAAATCAAAGGGGGGGCTGCAGGAGACAGCTGAATGGGTGGGGTCAATGGGAATGGGTGTGGCCAACTAGAAAGGGTAGGAGCTATGATCAAAACCACAAAACTGTAACTTTAATTAAATACGCTGCTGTGGGTGCCAAACCATCATTATGAGAGTCCAATCAAGACAAAATGAAGTGTGGAAGAAAAAAAATATTTCAATCCATTGGCTGCATGACAGCTTACTTAATATCTAGATGGAAACAAAAAGGTTGTGAGGCATGAAAAAATAAATTACTTTTTAAATACATTACTGGGATGCTAGTCAAAATCAAGTATAAGAAAAACAAGCAGCACTCAACTCAAATCACTTCTCCTTGCACTCCACTTCTAATTATAATTTATATTCAGCTTTATTAAAGTACCAAGTAACATGCTGAAAGTAGCAATCTCTGTGATGCCCCCACTTGTAAAAATGTTTCTTATTCAAAAAAGACCTGCTGCCTGACAACAACTATCTACTTGTTTCATGGGGAAAACATGATCAAAGAAAAGCAAACAAGAAACAAGCTCAACATACATTGCTTAAAGGATTACTGCACAGGATATGGACCACACATGATAGATTGGCATTCTGTTTAGTTTGCAGGTAAAGCCTGTAATGAGCTCTTAAAATAATGTAAACCTGTCCTTTATTACAAATACTGTCATATGCATTTCAATACCCAAGGCGTATATGTTATCTAGTTATGTAAGTATTCTCTGCATGGCAACAACAGAAAGGCTTTCAATGTTGGCAATTCGTTAACAGTATGCTTATTAAAGCTTACTTGCATCTTACAATCTCAGACAAGCTTATCAGATGGTTGTTAAAGCATTGCTACTTAAACACAGATCAACAGGCACTTTCCGAATAATAAGCATAAATCAACAGTATAAAAATATGACAGAAACCAGAACATTCTGCAAAATCAAGGACAGATGAAAAGCCATTGTAGTACTTGTGTCTACCTTGGATGGGGGGATAGTCTGCACATTTACACTGCATAACTGTTCCTTGCCTTGCTTGGACGCATCCAAAGTCACTACATGGGGGAGTGGGGTGCAACAAGTATGTCACAATTTGAAATGTCTCTGGCTGACTGCGATGGCCCCGACACATTTGTCATACCTCTCAACCTCAGAGCAAGAAATCTAGACAAAGCCATACATAGAAGTGGGACAAAGGCCCAAAAATAAGGAAAATTTTCAAATATTGCTGTAATAAACTTAGAAAGATAATAGAACAGTAGGTCTTGCATTAGTATGAATTTTCTGAAGGGTATGAAATCTGAAACTGAAATGTCTGTCATTATTTTCTAACTTCAGTCTTTAATGATTTGCCACTAATTTGCCAAAAAAACACAATTTTTATGAAAAATGGACCAAAAATGTGATTCAAAAATATAAAATAGCCACACAATACAGCTGGGAACCTGTCAAAGAAGGGACACTTTTTAATATTAGTACTGCTAACTTGAGCAGCTGACAAAATAAAAGAATCTACATGCATTTCTGAAATAAAAGCAATCTATAACTGATTATTACAGTTATTTATTAATTGTAAACCCTCCATGTTTTCTTCCAAAATTGCCATTTTGCGGAGAGATTATTAGGGGAAGAGCAACATTTTGAGCCAAAATCTGGTACAGTTGAGAGGTCTGGATATGCCTAATTCTATAAAGCAATTTATTTGCACGTACCTCTCAACCTGTTAATGCAGGAAATCTGGACAAGGCCAAATATATTGGGGGAACATATAAACAGTACTAAAAATTGCTCTTGTATAAACTGAGATAGTTGATAGAATAACAGGTTTTGCTTTAGCATGCATTTTTCTGAAGGTTATGAAGTCTGAAACTCAGTGTCTGTCATTATTTAGTGACTTCATTCCTAAATGATTTGACAGAAAACCACAAATTTTATGAGGAACAAACCAAAAATAAGAAGCAAAAATCTCTTCATTCTGCAAAAATGTGGACAGATGAGAGGTATAGTTCAGCTGGGGCTATCTGAGTTTGCTGCCCTTCCCCTCCTCACAAAATCATGGTTGAATGGAGCTTCCCCCCCTACAGCCATTCCAATGAAACATTACTTGGCTATTTCACCCCACTTACCATAAACACTAACTGAAAAACAAAAACCATAAATACTAATGTACATACTGCTTTACTTCTGCGATGATTTGGACTTCATTTGAAAGTTTTATTTTGCATTTTACAGTGCAAACACTAATAGATATCATATCTGCTAAACAAAGCAATGCAGTCTCACAATGAAAACAGACTTAACATTAAAACTTCTTTGCCCTTGAAAACTCACATTCACTGAAACAGCATTGAAACCCACATTCAAAGAGAATACATTTTGCCAGTGGCAGATTAACTTTGGGTTTGGGCTGTTTTCAAATCACAGGCCCCTTGCGCATGAAACATACACATGCTCTTTCATACACCTTCCTGAATGTATTAAATTATATTCCTTGTACAATACAGTACAGTTTTTGAGGGTGTTTTAATTTTGTTTTGAAATTTTTCCAGTAAACAATGAAACAAAATGCATGCACCAGTAATGACAAAACTGCCCAATTCAGAACATTTCCATCATAAAGGTCTACTCAAACTTATACAGTCCACCAGTATCAGTACATATGCACAATCTCTGCAGTAAAAGTCATCTAAATAATTCCACATTAAAGAGATATGTAACTAATGAAGAGGTTGCTGCTAGCAAACAACTTTGTATTTCATTGTTTAATCTACAAATAAAGTGCCTGTTACCCTTAAGGAATAAATTGCCTATCTTATACTACAAAAATGATACACTAGCAATATTGCAATAGGGAATGGATGGCAAACTGATAACAGGTTCATAGTTACTAGATATCTTTGCCAAAAAGGAGTGCAGCATCCACCCCCTTTGCGCAGTACAGTATCAGCAATGCATCTATCTACTGTGGGAGTAGAACCCACAGCCTTCTGCATCAAAAGCAAGTATACTACCTGTTGTTCTATTAACAAGGCAAGCAGACTCAACATAAGCAGCACTAAACTTTTGCTCCCCTGCAGCTCTTAGCTCCTTGTAAAATTTACTCACTCAGCTGTATCTCTGAACTTTGCAGCACAACGAAATCTGAAAAAAGCCAAAGTTTATTGGGGGGGGGGGACAAAAGCCCAAAAACTAGGGACACATTTTAAACATTGCTTGTATAATGTTGGAAAGTTGCTAGAATAAAATGCTGTGTTACCACCATACATTTCACTGCCAAGCCTTAAACCCAGGACCCTGTGCAAAACAGTCAGAGCAACATACCACTATGCCAAATCAGCTGTTTTGTGAAAGAGGAAGATGGAAACTTAAATAGCTACCATTTAGTGAATTCAGTTCTCACCATAGCACAGCTGCCAACCTCTTAGCACAAAACACCTGAACAAAGCCAATAATGGGTGAATACAGACCCTAAACATTCAGTGAATTCAGTTCTCACCATAGCTCTCAATCTCTTAGCAAAAAACACCCGGACAAAGCCAGTAATGGGAGAATATAGCCCCCAAACATATTCAGTGAATTTGGTTCTTACCATAGCTCTCAACCTTAGCACAAAAAATTTGGATAAAGCCAATAATGGGGGAATACAATCCCAAAAATAGGGACAAATTTCAAATATCCATCTTATACACTTAGAACATTGCTAGAATAAAAGGTTTTGCGTTACCATGCACTTTCTGAAGAATATGAAGTCTGATATTCAAATGCGTCTCATTTTTAACATTTGTTAACCAGGAAAGTCTGACTTGGAACAAAAGCTAATTTTTAGCAGAGGCCCAGGGAGAAACACTCCAGACAGACACATGTCTTTGTAAGATGGGAGGACACTAGAGGAAACAAGCACAGGGAGGGCATACAGACTCCACAGCGAAGGTAAGGCACCCCAGCCAAGAATCAAACCAGAGAACTTGTAGCTGTCAGGCAACAATGCTACCACTGCACCAATGCACTACCGGCTTTGCAAGAACACAAATACAGAAACCACAGATTTTATGATGAATAGAACAAGTACGAGAGAAAAATCTGCAATGTTTTTACAAATGGTGGTGGGTAGGGAATTCAGGCTCCTGCCACCTGGGCTGAAGGTACAGGGTTCAAGCCTTATTCTCTACCCACCACCATGTAGCAACTGGAGCATTTTACACACACACACACACCTCCATAAAACGAGAATCCTCTACAGCTAACTCCTCCACAAAACAGCCACCCGCGAGAGCTGCAGCCTCCATCCTGCAGGCGATGCAGTCTGGTGACCTTGCGGTTGTCACCGCACAGACCTCTGGGCTGGAAGGGTGGAGTTTCCTGCCTTTCCTATCTGGACTGCCTAATAGAGCAGTGTGGAGCTCTGGAATGAGCACGCATGCGTGTATGGAGTTCTCAGGAACCATGCACGTATGCGTGGAGTCCGTAGATCCTCTAATATATGATGCAGCAAACATTATGAAAATGTAGTGGCATAAATTAAATTTTATCAGTTAGCATATAGAATAAAATTCCCACTGACACTGTCTGCTGTTAGTCCCTAGCTGGAGACCTGATCTTAACAGTACTTAGGTGTCATTAACAAGCTTTTGCAATTTTGAGTGCTAGTAAGATTGGTTGTCATACTTGGGATGTCAGTAAGATTGGCTGTCATGTTAGGGATGTCAGTAAGATTGGTTGTCATGCTAGGGATGTCAGTAAGATTGGCTGTCATGCTAGGGATGTCCTAAGCAAGTTTATCTTTTTCCTGATTTGGGAATGTAATCACGGTATTGTATGCACTACATCCATTTTCTACATTAAAATTGCCTTAACATGCAGTTTTATGCTTCACATTTGATTTCTTATCACTAGTTATATGACATTAACAGTGTTTTCTCTTATAAGCAGAAGGGAAAGTGGGCAATATAGCAGGAGCCATAATTACTTAAGTGGTAATGACAAAGTTAGAAAGTTAGTGTTCAAATAAATGTGTATATTATATAAAAGTGTGTGTGTGTATGTGTGTGTGTGTGTGTGTGTGTGTGTGTGTGTGTGTGTGTGTAGATATATATATATATATATATACACACACAGACACACACACACACACATATATAGAGAGAGAGAGCGATAAATAGATATGAAACTTATGTGGGTATTTTCAAAGATCCATGCCCTCCTGATGTTACATATATGCACATGTGCATGCCTTTTTATATTACTTAAACATATTTGCCTTCTAAAAATTAAGTTTAGATAGCATAGTAGTGTATCAGTCAGCATTGCTAGCTCGTTGCTTAATTTACTGGCTTTGGTGCCTTTTGTGCAGAGTTTGAATGTGCTCTCTTTAGCCATACGAGTTTTCCCAATGGATTTCTAGTTTACTTCTATTTTTATGAAACACTAGGGTGGACAATCAAGTAATACACAGGACTGCCATCATTTTGGTGCAGTGGTTGTATATGTTTGTGGTTGTGTGTGTGTGTGTGTGTGTGTGGGGGCTCTCTATACCATACCGATTAGGAGTTGTTGCTGCCTTACACTTGTTGCTTTACTAGGATAGACTACAGCAACCTGTGAACTTGAATAAAGTAATGTGGATATTGAAAATTAATGAGTATAAAACATAATGTAAAAATAAATAACTGGTCTGTAGAGTTCTGTCAGTAAACACAACTGAATTAAGGCATCAATCTGCAGATAAATAATGAAGCAGTTTTTCTACTGAAGTCTTTACAGCTACTAAATCATTAAAATCAAAAAGTAGATGTCAGAATCAAATTATTCAGATTAAAGTTAAATCACCAACAGTCATAATTATAGTGTCATTATTTTCTACTGTACTGTTCTATTAAAAGCTGCACTGTAATTTTTCATGTCTGTCAACTATATAATTCCTGTCAATTACCTGTTGATTTCAGTCAGGTAGACACCTGGTATAAGAATTATTTTATTTCTTTGTTTGCAGCGTGTTAAAGATACTAAAATGCCTGATTAAAAGGCCTGAAATAAACCACATATCCAGTAAAATACTAGTAATAGCATACATAACGTGCGTCTGTACGTTATGTTCACATATAATGTACGTCCATATGTTATGTTCACATATAACTCACTTCCATATGTTATGTTCATGTATAATGCATGTCCGTATGTTATGTTGACATTCATTAATCAGACTCCGGAGTCTTTGAGGCAGCTGGCTGTGCTTTGTGTCATATTGTACATGGAGTTTTATTAACTAGGACAATAAGATAATTCCTGGTTCTAACTTATCTGACTATTATCAGACAATCGTAGGTAAATAGATACCTTTCAAAATCTGTAAATATTGCAGAGACAAATTTATATTGGTACTAAAATAATGACAGAATATTTTTCTATTGAAGGAAGAGTTCAGATTTAATTTGGTGCTTCATTGTTCACCAGAAAAAAAATGGCAAATTTTGTTAGTGTTTTATCATCACAGCATCGAGTGAGATAAATACTGCAGTGAATCCAGTTTTGTCTAGGCCATTTTTAATAAAAAGCATTGTAAACTTTTTATTAAAAACCATGGTTCAAATAAATGCAATCTTTCCTTGGTTAATGTCATATATGTGCAACTTGACTTGCATCCATTAAAGTCTATTGACACCTCTCACGTTTTCCTCTCAGTTGATGTCACTGAAATTAAGAATCAAGGTTAAAACTCAATGTCATCAGAACAGTGAAAACACATTTTGCAAAGATTTTTTTCTTATTTTAAACCTGAAAACATTCTCCAATAGAATGAAACTCCTAAATGACACTTTATGCACCACATACAGTGGTGTAAAAGGTAAGTAACAAAAACGTGATAAAGCACTTCAAGCTGTTCTTTACAGAGTACAGTGACAAGGGATTGAAGTTCCAAATGCTTGCTAGATAGTGATCAGATTTCTTAATAATATAAGAAAGATTTGAGGATTTTTTAAAATATTTTTGTTGCAAAATAACACAGATACTGTGGTTTGGGAAACATGTATTTCATTGATTTAACTGGCAGTTTAACAGACTTCAGGTCCAATGAGGGTTTGAAGTAGTGGTTCTGGAAATTCATTTTCTTTCTGAAAAATCTGATACTTTACATTTGTGGCAAAAATTGCTCAGTGTAAGCCTTGGGGCACAGAATGAATTGCTGGATTTTCATTTATTGGACCGCAGCAGGATCTTCTGTCAACAGTCCAGGTAGATTAGCCCACTCAGATAACCCTGTTTGATCCTTAGTGTGTATAGTGAGTCAGTGGCCCTACAGCAGTTTTAAGATGTTGGGGGCCCCTCAGATTTAACAGAATCAAAGGTTCTCTAATAAGTATTATGGGAGCTGAGGGTCTCCAGTAGTATAAGATTCAAGCATGTTCAGAAGGATTAAAAAAGTCAGGGCCTGTACATATCTGATATTCAGAATGTTCCTGTGACAAAGGAAGATACTGCCAGCACAGCTGTCTGGAATTTTGTAAATGGTTTTGTGTCATTTATGAATGTCAACATGCTTCACGTAAGATGCTTATGTTACACATGTATTAGAACTGTATGTCTCATATATATATATATATATATATATATCAAACCAGATTTGTACAGAGATGTGTGTGTTGAAACGATATTTTATAAAGTACTGAGCTTAAAAATAGATCCACAGTGTGCCCTGCTGGAAGAAAACAGAAATGTACATGTACTATTGTAACTGTTTAAATGTATATATTTTAACAGTGAAAACTGGAACACAGGGGGTTAACTTTATTCCAGCAAAACTTCAGCAAAATAGCTGAAATTAAATTACTTTATGACAGCAAGAGACAGGGTGTCTATACTAAGGAGCTCACTGTGTTGTCTTAAAGGAGAAATAATTACTAGGCTTGAGATGTGGAATTGTTTTATTGTTTTATGACTTCCAACAGCTGCACAGATTTGAGGAGAAGCCCTTGTCTATGTATTTTCACAGGTGGATGTTAAATATTCTTAGCTTTCAGTAGTGGGGTTTTTACCTGGGATAGAGGCAGATGACAAGAAATTATGTCATTCTGCAGGCTATCCCAGCAATAATATTTGAGATAGTAATTTAAGAACTCTCTGAGAGAGACTCTGCATTCTGTATTCTGTCTTTGACCTGACAAGATCCATTCACCACACATTTGCTTTGCTCTTAAGTAAGTTATTAGGGTAGAGTAATTCTCTCAGATACATTCAGGAATGTAGCAACGCTCAGTTTAGATGTTTTTCTTTATTTACATGAAACTGTCCTGCAGTGTTGTTTTAAATATTTCCTGTGATTTTCAACTCTGATGTCACTGTAATTATGTACTGAGTATTTTCTTGTTCTTTTATTATTTATTATTAAATATATTTAAACCTTGCATTGTGGTTGATCTGTCTGGAGATATTTAAGTTCCGAGAGTACTTGCATATTTATTTGGTGACACTGTGTAGGCCACTCCGAATAGCCTTGCTCTTGGTCAGACTACCATTTGTATTAATAGTAATATTACACAGTAAGATTAGACACCCTTTGTTAAGGGCCTTAAAGTAGCTGGTAATGAGTTAGCTGGAAGCAGTGATAACTACTCTATACTGTACTACTCTATACTCTGGGCAAAAGGGGGACATAGATAGTAAACCTGTGCCAGCCTTTCCCAGGTGTGTGTGTATAAATCAAGCCTCAAAGAGTGTTTGTCTCAGCTACTTGGGCAGGAACACGAAGTACTGGTTGGACAGAGAGGGTGCTGGAGGTCTTGGCTTGGCCACTCAACTGAGATATATAGCTGTGCCAGTGGGGGGGTCTTATTGGGGATCTGGAGAAAGAGGGGGAAACAGCCCCAAACTGACTGTAGTCTCTGTGTGCTGTTAATGGAAATTGCACTTATGCAGAGAGCTGCATCTGGAAATACTGTGTGTGTTCCTTGTCATCCTCCCAATGTACATCTCTCACTGGTGCTAGTGGTAAGGATTGAGGCTCCTTGATTATTGATCCAGTGGTGAGGTGTCACATTTCCTATTATGGTTGACAGAATAAGGGAACCCTAGCATGCTATTAGTGAGAGGTCTCCATAGCAGTGAATGGCTAGCCATGACACAACATGCAGCTTGTGGTCTGGGGTTCTACTCTCTATAGTTTGTGTCTAAAGCAGGTGGTCTACATGGCTCTTCCCAATAGGTAGCATATGGATCCTGTGCTGCTGCCCACAATTCTTTTTATTTTTGTGTCTGTTAGCAGGCCTCTCATGTTCAACTGGGAGGGCTGGGTTTGAACCTGGTACATTCCGTCTTTGCATAGGAGACACCAAACATGTACTTGGGAGGAGCCACGTGCAGATATGGGGAAAACATGCAGACTTCAAATACAAAGGCCAGATGTCAGGCTTGAATTTTGGACCCTGGTTCAGCAAAGTAAAGATCATAAGTATTACATCAGCATATCTTCTGAGAGAGCAGATGTAAATATTTATAATATTTATGATTTATAATATATGTCATTTTAATTGGCATATACCTAGCTTGTTTGTACTGTTGAATGTAATGTTATACAGGATCCTGTGAATCAGATGTCACAAAATATCTGTAAACAGAATAGATGTAGAGGCTGTCAGATCTGGTAGCATGATAACCCTCATCTTCGGTAGGCTGGTTAGCAAGGGCCTACTTCACTGCTGAAACAAACTGTAATATGTGCACATGGTAGCAAGAAAGTGTATCCTACTATCATGCTTGCATGTAATACTGAGTACAGGAACTCCTTTGCAGTGGAGGGATTTGTAATGTTAGTGCACAGGCTTATACCAGGAATAATTGTAAGGACATGTGGTACTGAGGGCTCCCAGATTAAGATGAACAAACAGGAGGCAAAGAATTAGGCTAATGAGGAAAGGTTTCCCTTCCTACTCTATTACTCCAAATGAAGAAGGAAAATAACCACCAGTACTAGATGAATGGTATGTGTGTGTGTGTGTGTGTGGTGGTGGTGGTGGGGTGGGGTGGGGGGGGGGCAGGAGCAAATTATGATGAAAATTGGAGGAAAGAAAACTTCCCCTTACCAATCTTGGGAAGAAGCAGTGGTCCTCATTGTACTGCGTAGAATTCTACACTCTGGGCTGAACTTGAAAATGTTCTATGTAGATCAGTGTTTTACCCTGGCTAACAGATAGATAATTAAATCCACAGTAACTCAGTGGAGGATCCTAAGCACCTAGAAGCTCTAAATGAATGTTCAGGATGATGAACATATGAAGGCAAACTGTAAACACAGCTTTTGTTATTAAGAGACAGCTAACAAGTAAATCTAAAGAGTAACTACTAGAATGGAAGAAGTCTTTAAAAAGCTTTTGGTATCCTATCTATATAGATATATATATATATATATATATATATATATATATATATATATATATATCAAGGTGCTGTTAAAGCTAGCACACAACCATACTTTTTACTTCACTAGCTTTTAATCTTTTGCAGTTTATGGGAGTGGTGGCAGAACTGTAGCTGTGTAATCTAGCATCTGGTGCCAGTCCCCAGTATTGCTCCCCATACTATCACCTCTTCAAGTGAAGAGCAAAAAAAAAAAATGTTTTAAGAGCCAATTGGTACATTTGTACTAGGCAGCTGCCTACAGGGAAAAAAATAATTTTAGTGTAGTGAGCTAATCAGCTTCCTACAGCCAGATACACAGCCCCCTTAGCTCTTGTAGTGAGGAGTAAAAAAGTAAGGGACATTACTTTTTTATAAACTTTAACTTGTTTCAGCTTAAAACACACAAACAGTACTGTAAGTACATTGCAAAAAAAAAAAAAAGAATTTAGGAACTGCACTTTTTGATGGTGCCCATTAACACTTTGTGCCCAGGGTAGTTGCTCCCTCACTCTAACTTTCCTGTGCTTCTGCTAGGTGGGGTTCATTGCACTTCTGGATGTACCCGACTGATGACTCACGTAGATGCTGGCCTCCAAAATCAGACTTTATTTAGAATTTTTACTAGGGGAGCCCTACTGGACATAACCCATTTTCATAGAACACCTGGAGAGAATAGCTCCAAGAATATATTGATATTAATGTCAGGCTACACAGGATGTAGATTTCTTCTGTTTTCAATGCCTTTGAGACCCATAAGTATTAGTTACAGGGGAATACAGGATGTAAGTTTGTGCTCCTCATTCTTTTGACAGACTCTCTTCCCATTAGCACTGTATACACAGAGTTTTATTTCCAGTCTTACATACAGATTTTCATTTACAGATATGTGTGTGTGTATATATATATATATATATATATGTGTGTGTGTGTGTGTATATATATATATATATATATATATATATATATATAGAGAGAGAGAGAGAGATAGAGAGATAGTGAAGATAATCTGATGTCTGAAACCAGAGCTGAGCTAGAGAGCATTATCTTGGAAACAGGATTAAGGCTATGGCTGAGGAAAAGTTCTGCATGCAGTGGGCATTTTGTGAATAAGCATATAACTGTGTGTCGTTTTTGAGATTTACTATGAGATTATCGAGAGCATGGTCAGCGAAAACAGGAATGTCGAACCTCATGTGGTTGATTTCCGTATCGCCAACCTGCAATACTTTGAGTGTGCAGTTTAACAAATGCCACTGTGCATTTGCACTTATGTCATCAGAGTTATGACTACTGTAGTGCAATCTTGGAGTTGGAATATATAATTTGCAGGGGGTATGGGGTGCAGCTTCCCAGATAGGGGGTGCAAGGGGGCTTGCCTCTCTGCAAAATCATTACAGTCTGTGATATGCTGTAGTGAAGTACAAAACATAATCTTGAAAGTGCGAATGCAAATGTTTTGGATTATATACTTCAACATTATGTCCTAATTAATATGCATCACATCAACATATGAACCGAAGATCTGAACATATTTTGTTCTTAATTTCGATATTCTAATTGTAAACCATTTTTTGATACATGAGGATGTTGACAATAGATGTTTGATCAGAACCCAGATATGTCCACTCCCAAGGATTTCTGAAATCAAAAACATAAAAAGGAAAAGGGTGAATACTTGACTAATCCATGCCCTAAGGTCTTTTCACCATCACAAAGTTTTCCTGGAACCAGATAACCCAGTCAGACGCAGACACCATACACTTGTAGCCTCTTTCTCTCTTTCTCCAGTGGACTTTTTAGATAGACTCACATGACAGAATAAGTTGCTAAAGCTACTTTAGGAAAATTGTAAAGTGTTATTTAGCAAATTAAGGCTTACAATTTTGTTAAAATTATTAAATGAAAATAAATATTTTACACACAAGTCAGATGATCAACAGGCTCATTGATGCAGCTTAAAAATCTGTAAAGTACTTACCATAGCAGTAGAGTTTTGGGGAGATGTCACTGTAAAAATGTTGCCTCCCTGCATGTCTCTGCATAGTAATGTATATAGTTTCATTATAGCTCTTTTATTAGTTTATTGCAGTTTCAGTACAGCTCTTTTCTTAGTTTATTACAGTTATATTTCCATTATTATAATAATAATCTGTTGCAGTAAGAGTTTTGGCGTACTAGAGTTGCAGTTCCAGAAGGAGCTATAGGAATAGTAGAAAGGTCCAAGTAAAGCTGGTTGTATTTGAGTGCTTTGCACATCAACCTGAGTTCCACAAAATGCTGCCACAAGACCACCTTTAGGCCTTTGCTGGGATTTGAGAACAGCTGATGAAATCTTTAAGCACAAAAGAAGACTATAGAGGGTGGGTACCCCCAAATTTTGTGGTTTACTATTACAGTGGCCTGTCCTTGTAGATCTTCTGTTATGGTAAGTACCTTACAACAGCTGTACTTTTGGCATATAATAATAATAATCCTATTTATTAACCAGGTTGGCCCACTGGACACACTTCCTCTTTTCAGGGGTGACCTGGGAGCAATGTCTGGTTATGTGACTTGCTTAAGGTCACACAAGAGGCAAATGAGAGCTTGGGGAATCAAACCTTGTATCGCAAGATCTAAATATTGCAACCTTAATGTCTACGCCAACTGCCATCCTTAGCATATCCTTGTTGAATTCTATTCCTTCTCTCTTAGAGGCATATTTTGACATACTGTTAGAAAACTAATGGGCAGAAAGGCCAACTAATATATTCAGAGGGACATTTAATTCTCTATTTGTTTGACCTTGTGTGTAGCCAACAATATATTCAGTTGCCTTTTCTTTTATCCGTAATGGCAGTAAATTTAAAATAACAGTGCGAATCCCAAGTAATAAGAGTATTCCATGGTCACCTTTTTATCTTTCTTTGCAACATAATCTAATTAACTTTAGAAAAAGACACATAATTTTTATTTTTTAAAGAATGAGGTATGAGTAGCTTACTGATCATAGCAATATGTGGGTGCCACAATAGAAGGGGGTCACTCTTTTTGGAAGACTGTTTGTTTGGGCAATAATATAATAAGAGAACCTTGGATATGTAGGGTGGGAATTGGGAGAGTGGCCTGTTTGTCCACTATCTACCTGTTAATGGCCCTTACATGTCATTTAACTGGAGCAGCTTCTATGCTTTATATTAGGAGGAATGAGGTTTGGGCATTACATTCTATACTACTTTTACCACATGTGCAGAAATAGTCTTGGAGAGACATTGCGCATACTTTAACATTGACATTTGTGTGTATTATTGTCATGTAAAACATACTTAATGAGCCTGGCTTGGTTCCCAGCCCTTGATGACAATTCTGTGCTATAAGTATAAAAAGGAAATAGACTGAAATTATGTAACACTTTGCTCAGAAT
Organism: Protopterus annectens; assembly: GCF_019279795.1. Taxonomy (NCBI): domain Eukaryota; kingdom Metazoa; phylum Chordata; order Ceratodontiformes; family Protopteridae; genus Protopterus; species Protopterus annectens. Next base: position 777,193,240 of record NC_056730.1, on the reverse strand, counting down.
ATAATAAGAATGTGGTCATTAGAAAGTAATGTTGTCAATGCTCTCCTCAGGTGGAATAGTGCGGCACTCTTGGTTTGAAGGAAAAAGTAACTTCAAGTTCTGGATGAAGCCTATATGAATGAGTCCAAGGATTGTGCATGATTTAGCCTTACACTGAAGCTTATGTTCAAATCTCTCTTCCTGTGCTTGGAGTATTGCACAGGACCATAGGAACAATAGTAGGAAAGCAGCCTTAGGGAACATAAGATGCCCAGACATGTTTACCTTTAAATTAACATTTAACATTTAATTTCTTTCTTTTCAAGCACTTAATAGTACTTGTCTTCCAAATCAAGCAGGGCCGTATATGACAATCCTGGTGTAAATTTGTATTTACCCATATGATCATCAAGACGAGCCTTCAAGGTAATCACAGTGGTGGTTTGTTTGACATGGAGTGGTAACTTATTCCGTAGGCCTGTTTTCTTACATCTCTCTCCAGTGAGTACTATTTGTTTGCTTTTGCAGATTTGAGTCCCTAAAACAGATGCTTGTAGAGCAACTAGGTTTGCAAAGAAAGTGAAGTTCAGACAGGATTTGGTCTTTCATGGCTCAAGAAAGCAAGAGAGAGTCACCTCAAAGTAGACTGTAATCTACTGACTGTAGCAAGAGAGTCATGCAAATCTCTCAGAATCATTAAAAGATTTAAAGCTTTGATTTTAGCAGTTAGGTATCCTTGGGGCCTTTCTAATTGCTTTGAATTATACATACCAAAGAGGATGTTTTATTCAATTATTTTGCTCAGCCACATATGGGATATTAGATGAAACTGATGAAACAGATGTTTTTGCTGAGTAGTGTCAGTATGATATACTAGGTACAATTCCACCAATGGGTGACATGTAGCAGAGACCATTTTCTATTTAAATCTGCCTTATCAGTGTCCAGCTTGAAACAGTGGCCTGAGCTGGCAGATTCAGTCAAACTTAATATAGTTTTGTCAGATTGATAAAGGTGATTCACAAAGTTAAGTGCGAGTGCATATTATTACCAAGCTGTGCTACTTCTAGCGCATTATTAACCTTGTGCAGTACTACAAACCTGCTCGCAAAATGTTGGCATACCTTGTGCTGCAGTGTTCATTTCAACACTACCAGAATGTTTTCTGCTTTGTGATACTTTTCTAAATTATAGGCATATAATAGTACCTGGCTGTAAAATGAATGCTTTCTGGTGCTGCTACTTGTTTTGAATTGTGTAAGATGGAGAGGTTTGGGTATAACATGAATGAATATTTTACATATAAATCAAATGATCTACAGACTCATTGATGTGAGTTAGCTGTATGGTGTCTGATCTACATATTGTGGTAATATAGGTCTGCTTGGCTATCATAATGACCTGTAGAGTGCCAAGGTGTCATCCAGCACCATTCATTCAAAGCACTGAAATCTGACAATTTTTAAGTGTCCTTTTTCTCCCTGTCACCAGCCCCATTATAACCCAGTTATCTCATTTAGTTAGTTTATTCTCCCAGGTTGAGAGGTAATTATGGAAGACCATCACCAAGGCAGCCATTAGAGTTTTTAAACTGAGCCTTAATGCCTGTCCTGCAGTATTTGCCTGCTGGATATGAGTGGTACCATGCATGCCCAACTCAAAATACAGCTTGCTGTCCAATCACAGCATAATTACTGCAGGCATGCACACAATATGCCCAGTTCCACTGAGTGTCATAACAGCAGTAAGTGTAGCTGCCTCCCACTCACCAAATGCCTGAGCAGGCATTGGCTGCCTGTTCCCATCCCCCCTTGATTGTTCATCTAGCTTCCCAGTTGTCAATCAGTTCTGGGCCTGCTGGGTCATAGAGCCAAGGTTGAATTAAGCAATAATACTAGTAAAATAGCTATATAACATTAATTTGCTACATACATTACTGTTAAGTAGTTTGAAGCAGGAAATAAAACTAGTAAAAAACCTATGTAAGATTAATGTGCTACATAAATGACATGTATGAGCAAGTAATTGGGGTGTGTGGGTGCCACATAGCCTACCCCCATGTAATATATTAATTCTAAGGTTGTACAACTTTACAGAAATGGGAAAACATCTGTTTTATTTATTTGTAAAAATCTGTTTCTCCTTTTAATCTTAGTTTTTGTGAACTAGTGTAACAGGGTGTGGGGACATTCTTCTCACTTCAAAACTGTAGTAAAAACATATGCAGTGCTGATTTCACAGACTTCACTGTTTGAAGTTCCTGAAAGGGAACAGCTTTGCTGATATCTTTTAACTTGACAAAAAAGAACAACATGCAACATTGTTTCCTTCTGCTTGCCTGTTAGAGTGTTTGCAATGTCAGATTTAGATATAAACACTGTTGTGGAACTTCAGGATAATATCAGCTGTTAAACCTTGCTTTTTCTTTGGTAGTCACCATGTTGTTTCATTACTGCACTATAATCTCTATTAGAGACTCTCCAGCTGGCTTTATGGCTTTATTTCAGGCTTGTTGGATTTTATATTCCCTTGCCTGTGCAAAACTGTGTCATTCATTGAAAATTGACGTTTGCTACACTTGCTGATTTCATTAGAGTTCCTGGATAGCTTCCCTTGGCACTTATTGTCGTCATTGGTGGAAATTGTTTATATAGTGTATGACTCTTGGCAGGCTATAGTAATGGTTTATGTAGGTAAAGCATGCAAAACTGAAAATTATTTTCATTTTAAATAAAAATTTCAACATCCCCCAGATGCAGATTGATTACTTAATTATCATGGCATTTATAAAATGAATTGCCACATTATAAACTTCCACAGAAAAGTGCAGAAACTAGTGCAGTTTTTGTTTTCCATTTCTGACAAAATTTAAGAGTTGGTCACCTGTCTTATTTTTGTTAAAGTTCCCATATTTTCACCCATTTTCTCATGATATAATTTGTTTTATGCAGTTTTGTATACTGCATGGATGTACAGGGATTCAGTTTGCACTGAAGGAAGATTTATTTACTATTTCCTCAGCTACTGACAAATTTATTGATTCATTTCCTACTCAGACATTTAAGAAACAATGGTATTACTGCATCTGTTTCTACTGAATGAAAATCCTGTTTTTTTTTCTTTGCTCCCCTGCAAATCTTTTTTTTTTTTTTCCTTCTTTTCACACCTGCAGGTGTTTTGTCTCATTATTTTCAATGATTTATTCTAAACATCATCTGAAGTTTATAATCTACAAGATTATGACTGGTTCTCCAGTCATAACTAATTTATTATGTGTTCAAGACATAGATGTCAAGAATTTCTTCATGAGAAGGAAGTGATGCTCAAAACATGAGTTGTGACGTCCATGTCAAGAACACCTTATAAGTTATGTCCAAAGAGACCAGCTATAGTGCATAGAGCTTTGTAGCTTCCATTTACAGAAAAGTGTAGGAGTAGAAAAGCCATAAAACACTCAGTAGAGCCACACAGAACTTAAGCCTACATGACTAATGCTTAACAGCACTGAAAAGTGTTTAACACAGCTGGCTTTCTCCAAAAAATTGGGAGAGTAATCACAGCAATCTGTGCAATCCAGGTGATGTTTACTCCTTTGGAATTGGTAGTGGTAAAGGCTTTTGTCAAGAGTGATGGGAACAGGCTTTGTCTGAGAAAAGAGGTTCGAAAGATCCTGAAAAGAGAATTCCTATCAATAACAGAAAGACACTGCCATTGGATGGGGAGAGTGTCCAGGTTGCTAAGCTCTAGATGATATTTGGGAGGTATCTTCTTACTGCAAAGTGGATGTGATTGCTGCAGAGATGTGGGATTTTTCTGTAGTAATGTAGAAAGAAATGGTGGAGGAGAAGGTCATTGCAGTATGTTTACAGAGATGTTTGAAGATCAAACTTGGCAAATTTGCCATTTGTTTTTAGAAGCTGTCATAGTTCAATGTGGAGACAGTGAGTCTGGATGCTGTTTATCATTTATTCACTTATTCATTCATTCATTCATTCATTCATTCATTCATTCATTCATTCATTCTTTGTTGAGCTGGTTAATGCCCTAGGCTAGTACCCTATTTCTAGAGAGACCTAAGGAGGTACATATGCTACTAGGGGATATTTGGCCAGGGCCAGGGCATCAGATAACGTCCCTTACTCTTTTCTAGTTATTGTCTTCATTTTCTATGTATAATACCTGGCAAAGTATGCTAGTTAGACCAAACCAGTTAGAACATTGCTGTCGAGTATTATGTCATAATATATGTGGGATAGTGTCAAAGATTTGAAACAATGACAGCTGCTTTTATGAAGTCTGTAAGAAGTACCCACAAAAGTGGACTTGCGTACTGTTAACATATTCCATTGTCTGTCACACTGCTGCAGATGGCCATGCTAAATATGTTCACTGTTTAATGAGGATGTGTTTGCAGTAGCCTCTTCCACAGACAACCAATATACAAACCACACAAGAAGATGAACTAAAACAAAATTTACTTTAACTGTTAAAAAGGTAAGAACTTAAAACAACCAAATTCTGAAAAAGTGTGCCCACACCTATTCTCCCCATTTCAGTACTGTCACTTCTGGACAGTTGCAGTTTAGAAAATTGATGTCATTATAAAGGTAGCAGTCTCCTGTTGAACATACATAAACCCAAAGTACAACCATACTGACTGTTACATCAGTCAGTTTCTTATACAAGTACTGCATTCTCTTAATATAGCACGAATCTGTGCATTTATGGCAGAGGAACCTAATATAGAAACAGATTCTTATGGCAGTTTGCCTATGAGCAATGAAATCACTCTCCTTTGACTCACCAGTTTCCAAAAAATGAATATCAAAAACTGGTGAGTTACAAACCCAAAGAAACACAAAAAAAAGTATTTTTTGTAGGGGCCAAGCCTCCATGCATGCCCCATCTACCTAAATTGTATATACCAACTCCACAGTCACACCACAGTGGAAAAAAACTGGAAAGAATCCCAGAAAAGCTCTCTGCCAGCTTGCACAATCCAACACATTGTGGTGAAACTCACAAAGATATTAAATTTATGAACTACAGCCACTCACTCACCAATGTTGTGATGATCTGTGACTAAAGTCAGCCTAGTTTTGTACATTCGGGATAATTATGGAGCGTACTTAATCAACAGTTTATATTTTGTTCTTTTGTCCAGCATAAGAATTGACTTGTGTCTGCCTCATTTTTTTTGAATTCTATCATCGTTATTGATACTGCCACATCTTGTAAGAGGCCATTCCAGAAAAATATAATTTCCGTGAAAAAGAAAACTTTGCATCTTTGAGACTTCCACTTTTCATTTTTAAAACTTTTACTATTACATCTTAAGGACTATGTTCTTTTTCATCCTTTTACAGAACATGAGTTATAAAATACCTTTTTTTGTGTTACTGCAAGCAGAATGTTGTACATTCATGTTGATGCCAGTAAAATCAGTGCAATTCTGGATAAAGAAAGACATTTGCACAATTTTACTGTTGTACAAAAAGTGGTAACAATGTGAAATCCAAATAAATGTGTGACATTCACTTACCTTTACTTCCACAAGTACTGTTTGCAAGTAGGTACTAGTAAATGAAAAATCCTGATAATCCCTATTAAATTTAAAATTATTTTTAGTAGCAGTTCATGCATGGGTCCTAACCCTGTTTTTGTTTTTCTTTCGGCTTTTCCCAGTTAGGGGTTGCCACAGCGGAACTCTGGTCCGCTAATGATTGGCAGTAGATTTTTTTTTTTTATGAGTGCCGAGGTGCCAGCTCGACGCCCAACCTTCAACGAAGGCACGCCCATTCTAGGCATGTCTTTCGAACTCCACTCGACCGCAGGGAGGACATGCAGACTCCACACAGAAGGTACTCCAGCCAAGAATCGAATGGGAAAACCTCTTACTGTGAGGCAACAACGCTACCGCTGCACCACTGCGGCTAATACTTTATAAAAAAGTCTTCAACTGTACATTCCATTGTCCAGTCAATTGTATGTCTTGGAGTTCTAGAGGACCACCTAATTCCATTCAGCAGTAATGCTATTAAATATGTGTGTGTGTGTGTGTGTGTGTGTGTGTGTGTGTGTGTGTGTGTGTGTGTGTGTGTGTGTATATATATATATATATATATATATATGCATATATATTTTATTTTTTTTTGCTTTATGTGCTTGAGAACAGTTTGCACAGGTTGTATTAGCTCAAGTACAGATGCTTGATGATGCTTTTATCATCTCTCTTTCCTCGCTTCATCTTGTAGCAATGTATGTGGGACCACATTTTAGTATATGATTGTTTCTTCAAGAAAAGAGTCGATGTTAAATCATCGAACGCTTAAAAAAGTGAACAATGATTTATCGAACCCATGTAAGCGAAAGCATACAATCTTGAATGCATAAAACAATATGCCAACTCTGAGATCGCACTACAGTCACGAAAAAAGCAAAGTAACGGAAGCAGCCAAGCGATTTATTTCCCAGGGAAAGAATTTGCTTATATGCCGTTTCACTATTTTGCCTTTTCATACTTTCAGGTTCGATCAAGATGCATTCGAAAGAATATGTCTTTGATCATTTAATAGGAACCCCAAGAAAATAGTGTCTTTGGGAAAGTTTAAATCATTGTTATTGCTTTGTTTTAAATGATCGCTGTTCCTCGGAATTGCAGTGCATCAGGGTAAGAATAGTAAAGTAAGCGGGCAACTTGTTTAAACATCTTGCCCTTATAAAGACATTTGTTTTAATTTAGAAGTGTTGTGTTTGGATGAAACTCTCTTCCCTTGTGAACACTGGTCATTTGATTGAGTGCATTTGTGCTGTGGAGGTCAAGGAGATATGATTTGCAGAAACAGATATCAAGGAAATGGGAAACTATTTTCTTGCAGCAATAAGTCCATAAAAAACTAAGTGATACAGTGTTTTCAAAATGGATGTCACATTTAGTTGTATAATGAAATGCATTGATAGGCATCTACTACAGTACAGATACTCTTTATTTTTTTCTGCTAATCATAGTTATTTTCTGAGTCCTTAAAGGTTTACTTTTTATTAATAAGCGGCAGGTAGCCCATGTTTTGCTGTCCAGTCTTTTTGTAGGAGTTGCAGTGTGTGTCATTTAGCAGACTATTTACAGCTGGACGGTGATCATCATCATCTCTCTAGCATGGGTTGCAGCTTCTTTTCTACCTGGACGGGAAGCCTGTATGCACTTCATTCATGTTCTGTTAATGCATGGAGATTATATCTGTTGACATCAGTAGCACAAGGGAGATTTCTTTATATTTTTGTCTCTGTGTTATTTCTTTCGGTTGCCTGTTGACCACCAGATTCCTGTACCTTGATTCACAGGGTGACCAGTCATGCAGGTAGCTATCAGGGCACCTGTGAGAGTACTTTTATCTTTGTTTTGGCCTGCCTAATTTCTCTGTCATGACTGATGTGCATGTTGCCAACATATGGTATGTAATACAGATTGATCACACTCCAGTGTCCTTGTGTGCCCTTCTTCTGGCTAAAGCACTGTGCAGTGCTTGGTAGGTCCCCATGGATACTCAAATAGCTGACTTTGAAAAGGTGCTAGAATTGCTCATGGGACCTAACTGGCTGTTTCTCCTGAGAAGGGCAAATACATTGGCTGGAACTCCCATGTTCTCCGGCTGACATTTTGAGCTGCTAATTTAACTTAAGTGATCTGGGTTGTATTCAGGGCTTTATCCCCCCATGCCACAGAGCTGGCCAGAATTATTTCCTTATGTGGAGGTGCCCTAATAATATAAAAATGATCTGCAATGTCTGGCAAGAATGGTAGCCACTGTGGTAAGCAGAATGTAAGTGGTGAACACATCTGCATTATTCTCTTTTTAACAGTCAGCTGCATAATCCTTTTTATTGATTCTCCACAAGCCATAAAAACATGACTGTTTTGCTTAGAAAATATTACTCGCATTACAGAGTTCAGTTACTAAAGTGTTGTAGTGCTAGAAGCCTAGTAGATGTGTTGTAATTCCAGCTTTTACTCACGTGTTCCATGACTGTACTCATTATCATTGAGTTGGCCCTGTTATGTTACTCACGTGTTCCATGACTGTACTCATTATCATTGAGTTGGCCCTGTTATGTTACTCACGTGTTCCATGACTGTACTCATTATCATTGAGTTGGCCCTGTTATGTGTTAAGAGCAGTCAACGCTAAGTTCCACTTACATACTATGCATCTCAGCTGAGCTGCTAATTATGCGCATGTTTATACAAGGGGTGAACACTTCAGTTGCTAGATATCAGGGGTATTAACCCAGTAAGAGTTTGTGGATACACAAAAGCATGCCACATTGGCTGTCTTGTCGCATCATTACTAACAATGTTTGTTGCTGCTGGCTCCTATTTTCATTGGGCGCATTGGGAATGTACAGCCAAGCAAACTTCATTTCTGATCCATTATATTCATGGCTAGTTCTGGGCCAGATTGCCCTGAAGTCATGAAATGAGAGCATTTCTAGAGTTAGTTTTTGTGAAGACTTCTATAATACACTTGGCAGATAGCTATATTTGATTTTTTGCCAATTTTTCTGTTTTGGAGTTAAGTAACATGTGGCATTTGGGCATGTATACAGGAACCAATATACAAAATTGTGTGCTTTAAAGGTTAATCTTGGAAGGATTACATTAATTGCCTTCCTGACTAATTATGCCCCATATTTGGCTAAATGTTAATTGGTTTTGTTATAAGCAGGATCTTGTAAAAGGTTTCATGTTTAATTAAACATCTGATGTTCTTAATCCCCTGCTTGTAGAGTCTTAACTTACACTCGAAAAAAGGACAGCAGTTTTGCATTTTAAAATGCGGTGTCTTTATCTGGTAAGGCTTATAGTTGTAAGCGTTTCTGTTAACATGGATTTATATACTGTTGGATGTTGCTGTCTTACAAGTCTGGAATTCAGATTATTGTTAGCTGAAGCTTTAAGTACCTAGCTTACATTTGCCCTGGTGCTCAACAGTGAATGTTGCATGCTTGTAATGTTGAACTGTCTGAAAGTGAAAACCTTATCATTCCAGCCATTGAAAAGTTGCTGTGCATATTTTAAATCAGTTTTCTCTGCTCTCTCCCTTTTCATTTGATGGATGGCCAGATTCTTAACTAAAACGGAAGGGGTTACTACACATGTTTAGCTGAAAAGTTGTTTAATTTTTGGTAAGGATACACTGTTACGGGTCCTAATAGATTATGTTGTTTAACAAAGAGGTTAAGGCTAATGAATAACTGACTGCTTGTGATTTGATAAAAAATCTGTAGCATTAAGGGTAAAATTGTCTTGCAACTGCAGGTAGGTAGTTTACAGTTGTGGCTCAATGAGGCTGTGCATCCATTTCACAGATGGTACGAAATGCCTCTGAGCTGCATGTTGGAAAACCCATGACTTGATGCTGCATGCTGGGATTTCCAGTCAGCATCCACTGTTTTGTTGGCATTCTGCACTAATAGTTTTGTACTGTTTGTTGCACCTGCCCTGTACAGTGGCAATGACAGTTGCAGTGTTGCACCTGCCCTGTACAGTGGCAATGGCAGTTGCAGTTTTGCACCTGCCCTGTACAGTGGCAGTTGCAGTTTATTTCTCATTGTTTACTTCATGTATTAACACTGCCATATGCTGAGCAGCTAAGTGATTGGCACCCTGCCCTGACATTACTTCCAGAGAATTAGAGCATTGACCATGTGAGCAGGGGACATTTGTGCTAAGCTATTGCAGACATGATGCAATTTCCAGAACTGCATGCAATATATTATTCATGAGGGCTCTATTTGTACCTACCTTCTTGGACCACTTCTATCTAATCATTCAACAGTGCTTTTTAGTCCCATTGTAGACACATTGCTTCTACTGTGAAATTTCACATGACCCCAAAAGCTGCCTGAAACATGGAAACAAATGGGACAGTTTGAAGCAAGCATTTCTTGCAGAGCGGGCACCCTCCATGCCTGAAAACTTATACGTGCCATTTCCATGATCACAAAACTTTGGGGAATGGAGACATTCCTCAAAAGAGTAACCATTAAGTTATTACATGGCAGAGCAAGTCATTTTCCAGTCTTCTGCACTGATCACATGCAGAGAACCCTTACAGAGAGAACTGCTTAATGCTTCTTTTCTATTTTGGCCAGGACAATGTGCTTACTTATGTACATATTTATTTATTTACTATTTCTTTCCCAGAAACGTGGACTGATCCATTGACCCTTTAAAGCCACAACCTGGGCTCAGTGAGCAGCAGTGCAAATATAGTGTAAAATGCAGATGTTTAATTAGAAGAAAAAAAACACACAGGCAAGTTACATGTGTGGCCAGTAGTCCTACCTGGATATAAAAACAGAAAAAAATGAATAAGCTGCATTTGTAAATGCAGATGAATTTAGTTAATTGTCTGTGTTATTGCCCAATGCAAGTCATGGTTACCTTTTTTCTGGGATTAGAAAAATTCTACACATAACAGGTTCCCAGTATTGGAAAGGTGCAGTAATGGAATCCATGACAAACAATTAGCGAAATAATCCAAAATTGTAAACTTTATACTAAATTGGCGAAAGTATAATCACTTCATTGTAACTGGCTAAGTAGAAAAAAAGCTACAGAGAACTCAGCAGTGGGAAAGAAGAGGTGTTTAAGTCGTAGATGGCATGCTTGCAAAGGTGAATATGGTGCCACATAATAAGGAAAAGTGCAGAGAATGGAGAGAATAGGCAAAAGTTGTTGTGTCTTTTGGCTTTTCTCGGTTAGGGGTCGCCACAGTGGAACTCCGGTCTGCTAATGATTGGCAGTTGATTTTTACGTACCAAGTTGCCAGCCCTGATGCACAACCTTCAACGAAGGTACACCCATTCACGCATGTCTCCACACAGAAGACGCTGTAGCTGAAGTAAAATGTGGAAATGAATGCGGTCAGAGACATGAATGTGTTACTAGTTTTAAGGGTGCATTATTGTGCAAGTGTAACAATGCCATTGTAGGTCTGCTGTCAGACTGCAAATGTCCCTGTAGCTCCAGTTTCTGAGTTAGACTTAAATATAATGTTAATTGGCTGTAACTGGGGAAGGTTACAGAACCTAATGGGAGTTACAGCATCACCTATACAAAAATCATTCCCAAAGCCCCTTTTCCTGATTCCACTAAAATTAGTTAATATTTGTCTGCAATGTAGAAAAATTCCAACATCACTTGCAAATGCAATAATCTCAATAAAAACTGAACTAAATGAAAACAAGGCAGACTGTGGTTCCTAATGTACTGCTTCTGTCCTAGGCTCAGATTACAAGATAGTCTTTCCACATTGTCTTGGAGATTGTTCCTTGTTGAGTGGCTTTTCATGGCAGTGACATGGAGTTCTTACTTTTGAGGCAGATTTGAGACTGTGTGTTTGTTTGTGTCTTTCGGCTTTTTCCCGGTTAGGGGTCGCCAAAGCGGAACTCTGGTCCGCTAATGATTGGTAGTGGATTTTTACGTACCGGGTTACCAGCCCTGATGCACAACCTTCAACGAAGGCACGCCCCATTCACGTATGCCCTCCACACAGAAGACGCTCTAGCTGAGAATCGAACGGGACAACGTCTTGCTATGAAGCGACAACGCTACTGCAGCACCTCCACTGCAGTTACTTTAACTGATTTTGTACTTGTGTCCTTCAGACAGCTGTTCTCCACTTTCACACAAAAAATGTGAATAGTGAATCCATGTTTTCAGTGCTGGTGTTTCTGTGCCTACCTTTCAAAAGGTTAACAGATTGCTGTGTGTTTTGTACAGTAATGCATCAGTAATTTTCTAACTCTAATTAGACTAAAATTTTCTTAAAGGATAAGCAGCAATGGTGGTCCACTTTCCTTGGGCCTGTCTGTTTTGTGCATAAATACATTGGCCAGTACCCACTTTGTGTGTAATTTATTCTGGATTTAGTGTTGGAGAGTCAGAGATATGAGAGTTCACTCTTTTCTGATGTTTTCATTTCGCAGCTCCCAGCCCGCTCAAAGTTTAGGAGCAAAAGGAGGAAAAAGAAAAGACTCTTATCAGGCTGCTTGCTAAAAATGTAACAAGCAGCTTGCTGTTTCAGTTTTACCTCCACAAGCTGGGCTGTTCATCCATGACCACAAATAACTGTGACATACTTGCTGCTTCATAAAGAAATGACAGTACTGCACTTCCTCACAATTAGCACCTCCCAGTCATGTCACTAACAGCTTACACCTAGGGCAACAACCCCTTCACCAACCTTGGTTAATGCTCTGCTCAGCCCACCAACTCTCTACCAGAAAAGCAGCAGTCCCTGCAGTTTTGCTATCCCTCTCTCATTGTAGTATCAGTATGAATAAGACCCACTCCCTAGCTGTAATCTAGCCTCTACATCCAGAATATTAAAGAAATGCTGGCTGTGCTGTGGTCTTTCCCCTTACTTATATATCTGTTCATGGTACTAAAATGAACGTATGCAATCACATGGAAATGTGAATGCCCTAAATTAATGGGAACTGTATAACCTGTCAGTGACCCACTAATTACAAGCACTGAGGATGTAAGTACTGATCCGATTGTTGTACAAGGCCCAAACATCTTCATTACTTACCTTCAAACCAAAGCCTGAAAATTGGAGACAAAATAATTATCTAGTTTTTTTTTTTTGGGGGGGGGGGTTCTGATAGTAGGAGAGCACATATAATTCAGTAATCACCTTCTGCTAAGGAAAGAGGATTTGGAGTCCCTAAATTTTGGGCTTCACTTTAAAGCATCTTAGATTAGAACCTCACTGTAGTTACAAACCAAGTTGCTAAGATGGAGCCTAGGGTTGCAAACATATGATATGACAGTGCAGCAGCACAGTGGGATTAGCAATGCCAATGCAGATGGGCTCTCAAGACAGGGAACAGGGTAAGGTATATTCAGATAGACCTAACCCTCTCAAGCAATGTTTATCAAGGGGTCACTTGAAAAACTAGCTTGAGTTCCCAAGGGGGGGGGGTGGATATGTGAAGATATGTGAAGGCTGCCAGCCTAGCTAGATAGGATTTTGTAGATAATTCTGTCATTTTTAAATATTAATGTAAGCCACATGCTTGTTCCCTTTGTTAAATGTTGAACTTCAAAAATGTAACCACATTGCACTTTGCTGGAGGAAAGCTGATAAGGCAAGCATTGTATAATTGATTGATCTCAAAACTCTGAGCCGAGATGTCTGGATGAAGGAATTCTTGCAGTTGTTTTGAGATCAGTTAATTGCTAGAATTTGCATCTATAATGTCTTTTATTACTGTAGCTTTCTGACCAGGTGGAGGATCAAAAGGGGTGCTAAACTCTGAGTTTCTGTTAGCCTGGGAACCAGACAAAAAATAATGCAATCTGAAATGAGTCAGTAATACTGGGCTATCAATTTAAGGACAGAGAGACTCAGAGCATTTTGCATTTGTCTTCAGAACATCCAACATCAACAGCACTGTTTTGCTCTATATGTAAGTTTATTTTAAAACTGTGTTTGCTCTTAGAATAGCTAGGAAATAGGAAGATTACACCAGTTTTTTTCTGTATTGATGTCAAAACTATTCTACTGTATTATTGTAAGCATTTTCCTGTGATCTCTGAACTCTTCACTAGCATTGTGTAGTAAGAAGTATTGTCTTGTGTTTTTATTATTTATTATTAAATATTTTTAAACCTTTCAACTGTGGCTGTTTTGTGCAGAGATAATTTAAGCTGTAGAGGGCATTTCATGTATATAGTGATACTGTACAAAGCCACTCCAATTGTCTTGCTGTTCAGTCAAACTTACCAGTTGAATAATAATATTGCACAGTAATAATTGGACACCCTTTGATACGGGCCTCATTAGTAGCTGATATTAGTGGTTGGTGGCAAGTGGTACTACCGTATAGTCTGGACAGAAGAGGCATAACAGGAGAACCTATGCTGGCCTTCCCCAGGAGTGTCTGTGTATTTGTAAACAACTCATATCTCAAAGTGTATGTGTGTGTGTGTGTGTGTGTGTGTGTGTGTGTGTGTGTGTGTGTGTGTGTGTGTGTGTGTGTGTGTGTGTGTATCAGCTACTTGGGCAGGGGCATGAAGCACTGGTTAGACAGAGAGGGTGCTGGAGGTTTTAGTGTGACAACTAGGCTGAGACCTGTACCCTATAGCTGTGCCAGTGGGGAGTCTTATTGGGGATTTGGAGGAAAAGGGAGAAACCAGCCCCAGACTGACTGTGATCTCTGTGTGCTCTTAAGTGAAATTGTACTTTACTGCGTGTGTATTTGTTATCCTTCCCAATGACTTTACTGTGTGTGTATTTGTTATCCTTCCCAATGCAGACACCCCTCATTGGTGTTAATGGTGAGGATTGAGGCTCCTTGATTGCTGGGCCAGTGCACGGGTGTCACACCTCATCACATGTGTACAAGCCAAGTCCATAAGTTCTGATTTTGTACTACCCCATGTTCCAAGTGTGTGTCACCATCCAGCTGCTTTCACTCTACAAAAAGTGAAACAAGCACAAATACCTTCTGCAGCAGCAACAGTAGTCATCACCCTACCTAAGGAGCTTGCTCAGCTGAATTTCACTTGCAGTTGGCAAAAGTTCACAAGAAACAAATAAAGTTAAATCTTTTGAAACAAGCACATATACCTTATACAGCAGCAGAGGTAGTCAGACTTATCATATCACACTACCCAAATAACATGCACAGTTGAATTTCACCTGCAGTTGGCAAGAAGTACACAAGCAACAAATAAAGTTAAATCTATTGAAACAAGCACATATACCTTCTGCAGTAGCAGCAGTAGTCAGACTTATCATATCACACTACCTAAAGAGGCAATATGCAAATATCTTAATTTAAGTCTAGTTTGCATTGTTTTGTAGTGTTGAATCTGCTGGAAGGATATCCCCACCCCCCACTCTTTCACCCACACCCATAGGCTTTTTTACACCTGAAGATGAAGCTACATTAACACTTCAGCATATTTTACTCTTATCAGTGTAACATATCCCTGGAAAGACATTGAACAGCCCCGAAATATAAAATTAGATGCTGTGACTCGAGACAAGTATTTAGAGTTCAGACAACTTGTCTTTTGTATCCATGATCATCCTACCTCAATGATTGTTTATGGTGGTAAACCATCTGGGGGGGGGGGTTCTTCCTGTTCAGTTCGCTCCGCTCCCTTGCCCTTCCCCATATCCCAGCCTCCCCAGGCACCTCTACTCTTATCCTAAAGAAACCACTCCCCCTCATTCCTATGATCCAATTACATACAACCCAACCTTGTACACACCCACATTTCATGCACAACTTACTTTCTTTTATTTAGCCATACTTATCTGCTCTCCCTTACATCCATCTCCTTGAACTCACATTACTACCACTATACTTTTTTGCATCTTACTGTACTCTACCATCATAATACAATCACAACCTCAAACTATTTTAAATTAACTCCAGGCTTACCACTTTCTTTTCTACTATACACACAAATTATCATTGCACCATAATTTTACTACTGACCAGCCACATCAACCCCACCCATCCTTATCACAAACTGCAAGGTAAAACACCTTATCAAAGCCCACTCTGAAGTCAAAACATTCCAACCTTACCATCAGCTCCACACATATCACATGATTACAGTATTTATTTACACCTGTACTACATTCAAACACGCAGATTCCACTTTTGCTATTTTTAAACCCACTGTCACAGTTGACATGCTCCTCCTAACTTGCCTATCCTCTTTACTCTTAATTCTCAAACTCACTACAGCTATATCTTTGCATACCCTCACACACCAATACATATCAACAACATCATCTAAAACTCTCCCCAATAAACAACACAGCTTCTCACATATCTCCTTCCAGCTTTTCCTCTATACCCTCCCATTCTATTCAAGCAACAAACTGGCCTCTTCCTATGAAACCACACTTGACACCAGTACTCTCACCTAGAAATAAAAAACACTTCCCATGGTACGCATACCTCATTACCTATCTACTGAAATGTGGAGACATACATCCTAACCCTGGCCCACCCTCTAATCCTAACCACAAAAGTAACCCCAAAGACGTAAACATACTTAACACTTAACCTTACAAGTATATGTAATAAAATAGCCCCACTGCATGTCTGGATTGATCAAAATAAACCTGACATACTAGCCCTTACTGAAACATGGCTACATCCCAATGTAAAAGACTGAGAAATAATACAGCTATACTTTGCAATAACCAGAAGAGATAGATCTAAAAAAAGGGGGAGGGATAGCACTTCTGTATCCCTCTACACTCAGCATCACACCCTATACCAGTAATATACCCATTTTTCTAATGCTGAGGTACTAATCTCCTTTTTGAAACTTAATATATCAAAATGAATTTGCATAATAGTAATCTATATCTCATCAGATAACAATATACCAATGTTAGAAAATATTTTATCCTGGATATCCCAAACAATAAACCTTGAAACAATAATCTTAGGAGACGTAGATATAGATTGGCAAACCATAGCTTCCGACTCCCCCACAAATAGTATAAATCTGTGTGTTTTTTCTCAGCTTATCAATGCTCCAACAAGATACAGCAAAGATCTTGCCTGCCAATCTACCTTCGACTGGATTCTAGTATCCCACCCTGCTAATTACCCCTCTTCGGGTACACTGCCTAGCTCCCTGAGTGATCATCTACCAGCTTACTCCCTTAGAACAAACTCCCAACAACTAAGAGTACACACTATAAAATCAGTTAGAAACACAATTAATTTTTGTCAGCATAGATTCAACAATCTCCTACAGGAAATAGACTGGACACCCCTTAAACAACTACCCCTTAATGATGCTGTACTATACTTTAATAGCACCTTCCTTCACATACTTAATACACTAGCTCCCACTCGTATGAAAAGAATCAGAAAGAACGCAGCACCATGGCTCTCTAAGGAATGTAAACACCTGATGAAGCAAAGGGACCTAGCCTGGTCAACCTGGAAACAAAACAAATATGAACAAAATCATGTTAATTTCAAAATACTACGTAACAAAGTGACAAAACTAATCAACAGAGATAAGAAGTCATATTATTCACAGCTTCAATTCTGACATGAAATCAACCCCATTACATTTTGGCACTCCATATGTTCTCTACTTAACCCTGGAAGAAATGGTGAGCACACCCTATCACCTGATACCCATCCATCACAAATAGCCAAAAACTTTAACAAGCACTTCATAAAATCATTTTCATACCTACGAACTAACACCGCTAATGCTGGACCCCCCACCCTTCAACCTTTCATACACCGACCCCAGGCCATCAACTACTTCTAACTCTGTCATTACTAACCCCCCTACTCAACAAAATGTCATACAAACCCCATTTTCATTTCAGCCCATACCCACTGACACCATTAAGAAACTGCTACAAAAACTAAAACCCTACTCTACTCCAGCTGACAGTCTCCCCCCATACTACCTCAAACTGGCTGCTAACTTAGTTGCCTACCCAATCAGTATCCTTATCAATAGGCCTTCATCTGAATCAGAAGTACTTACCATATGGAAACAATT